>NC_041385.1:760366177-760398264 GCF_002162155.2 Triticum dicoccoides
AGACCACGACACCACACCCCGACACCCCGACCCCGACACGACACCCTGACCCCGAAACAGCACCCCGACACCGACATGACACCCCGACCCCCTAAACCTCCCGAAAAGGTGCTCTTTGGCCTTCCAGAGGCCGACGGGGTTATATATTTGTGAATTATTAGTTAGGTCATATATTTTTCGATTTTGTTATGAAAAACATCATATATAATTGTGTTGATCGGGTAGATTTAAATGTGCAGTTGTTTCATCGCTGCGAGGTTTGGTGTTCGACGACCTCGCCGTGCGTTTGACGAGCTCTGCCCCTTCGTTCGTGGGTGAGCACAAATGACATGTCCTTCTCCCCCATTAATTATTTTCACAAATGACATGAAATTTGGTAGCTAGCTATATATGTGTCTTGAATCATCAGTATGCGTAACCAATATGTGTCTCTCGTTCGAAAGCATCATAGTTATAAATATGCATGCATTTGCATATTTATAACCTTAATTCTTTCGAATTGTCCAACACTATCCATGGAAAGCCCGAGTATGTGTAGATTGGGTTCGTTTTCCCATATGCTTTGCTCCGGATCCGACGCATAAATTTCGTCAGTGCCTCCCCTGTTGTTCTCCGGGTACACATCCTCTCTGTTTATTGCAGAGACGTATATCAGGAGAACAGCGGGGAGGTGCTGCCGAAATTTTGCGTCGGATCCGGAGCATAGCTTGGGAAAATGAACCCAATCTACACATACTTGGGTGGGATTAGGACCTATCATTACCTATTAGAGTGTAGGTTGCATGGACGTAATAAAATTGACAAAGTAGATCAACTGATGAATATATACATGGTGAATTATATATATAATTGTTGTGTGTCCAGTAGCTCTGAAAGTCAAGATGAGTGATCGTGCGTGGATGTATACCGGTCACACTGGTCAGAACAAATGGAGCGCTGAATGGTTCACAAAAACCAAGGGGTTTGTGCAAGCCGCATTTGCAAATGGCCAGAGGAAAACTTGGTGCCCCTGTTTCCGATGCGGCAATTGGGAAAAGAGGACAGAGGCTGAAATGGGTAAACACCTGCAGAAGAATGGTTTTACGCCCAATTATACGGTGTGGACATTTAGTGGTGAGTCTGCCCAACGTGACCGAGCTGAGGTGGATCATCGTTGCACCGACGAGCATGGTACCGGGATGGAAAACATGGTGCAAGACTATGATGATGCGCAGGATTCGGACGAGGAGATGGAGGAATCTGCAAAGGCCTTCAATGAAATGTTGGAGACTTCAAAACGTCCGCTCCACGAGCACACTGAGCTTTGTCAGTTGGATGCCATCTCACAAGTAATGGCTTTGAAGGCTCAGTTCAACTTGGGCAGAGAATGCTATGACGCAATTATGACAGTATTTGGACGCTTTCTACCCAAAGGCCATGTAATGCCTGCAAACCTGTACCAGTCGGACAAAATCCTCCGTGCACTAAAGATGCCCTATGAGAAGATACATGCCTGTGAGAAAGGATGTGCCTTATTTAGGCTTGAGTATGCGGACTTGAACTATTGTCCCATTTGCAAGTGTTCTAGGTATATTGTGGTAGACAACGGTATGCGTGAGAAGACACAAACCAAAATCCCTGTTAGTGTTCTTCGGTATATGCCAATCATACCAAGACTTCAACGTCATTTCATGGTCGAAGAGACGGCCAGACAGATGACATGGCAAAAGAACCGAACTAGATGCAGATGGTAATCTGATGATGGTACACACATCGGATGGTGTTGCGTGGAAAAAGTATGATGAATTACATGCTGACAAAGCGGCAGATCCGAGGCATCCTCGAGTCGGCATCAACACCGATGGGTTCAGTGTGTTTGGTATGACGGCAGCCCAATACAGTTGTTGGCCCGTATTTGTCTTTCCACTCAATCTCCCCCCCGGATAGATTATGCAAAGAAAGAACATTTTCCTGACGTTGATAATTCCAGGGCCCAACTATCCGGGGAAAAATATGAATGTGTACATGCAGCCGCTTAAGGACGAATTGCAAGAAGCCTGGGATAATGGGTTCAAGACATACGACGCCTATAGCAAACGAAACTTCATAATGCGTGTCTGGTACATGTACTCGACGCATGACTTGCCGGCGTATGCGCTATTCGTTGGCTGGTGTCTGCATGGAAGGTTCCCGTGCCCCACATGCAAGGGAGCTCTTGAGTTTCGTTGGCTTCAGGCCGGTCGCAAGTTTTCTTGCTTCGACATGCATAGACAGTTCCTGGATCCTCGCCATAAGTTCAGGAAAGACAAGAAGAACTTCATCAGAGGTAGAGTTGTAAAAAACTCTACACCACCTGCGTTGACAGGCCAACAGACCCTGGATCAGTTAAACGCTCTCGAGCCAGATCCAGAGCGTCCAGGGTACTTCAAGGGATATAATTCTGAGCACGCCTGGACTCACAAAACATGCTTATGGGATCTGCCTTACTTCAAAGACCTCCTTTGCCCACACAACATCGACGTGATGCACACTGAGAAGAATATCGCCGAGGCACTTTTTGGTACATTGTTCGGCGTAGATGGGAAGTCAAAGGATAATACTAAGGCTAGAGTCGATCTGGAGGCGCTATGTGATAGGCCGTTACAAAACATGAAAGAACCGAAAGGAAAGAAGAACTAGACGAAGCCAAAGGCATGGTTCAATCTTGTAAGGCCAGCTATGAGGGAAATTATCTTGTGGGTGAAAATGCAGTTGATGTTCCCCGATGGGTATGCAGCGAATCTAAAGAGGGGAGCGAGTCTTGATAAATTGAAGATATTTGGTCTCAAGAGTCATGATTGGCACATATGGATTGAGCGGGTAATGCCGGTGATGTTGCGTGGCTTCATCCCTGAGGGTGAATGGCTAATACTGGCAGAACTCAGCTATTTCTTCCATGTTCTTTGTGCGAAAGAACTATCGCCTGGCGTGCTAGAAGAAATGGAAGAGTTGGCGCCAGAGTTGATCTGCAAGTTAGAGAAGATCTTTCCACCGGGCTTCTTTAATCCAATGCAACATTTGATTTTGCATCTCCCGACCGAGGCAGGATTGGGTGGGCCCGTGCAAAATCGTTGGTGCTACCCAACTGAGAGGATGCAAAAGACGCTTCGAGAAAAATGTAAAAATAAACGTAGAATTGAAGCATCTATGGCTGAGGCATTCATCACTAAGGAGGCGGCAAACTTCGTGACAGCACACTACGAAACCAAAAATCGTCATTTGCATAATCCGAAGCCTCGGTACAATGCTGACGAGCCTAAAAAGGGTGGATCCAACCTCATCCTATTCAAAGGCAATCTCGCACCAGCTAGTGTTTCAAAGACAGTATCTTTGGATAACGAAGAATGGCGGACCATTTCATTGTATATCTTCAACAACCTGATAGAAGTGCGGCCGTACATCGAGTAAGTTCTCGCTACATTGTTTCGCAACTTCTATTTCCTTTGAACTGCTCTTATTCCTGGATATTTCATACAGTCGATACGTCGCCCTATTCTCGTATGGAGCGGTGATCCAAAAGGATTTCGTCGAAGAGTATGAGCTTCTCGCAAAGCAAGGAGGCGGCTATCCCGGTTTCATCTCTTGGTTCAAACAAACGGTAAATTCTATTAGACAATTTCATTTCATTCGCTAATTTGTGCGTAATGCAACAATCCTTTCATATTAAACTTGTAGGCTAATTCAGAGTCTATGCACGCCGAATTGAGACAAGTCGCTAATGGTTTTGACTATAAGGTCCGTTCATTTGACAAATACGACATCAACGGGTATCATTTTCGTACCTATGGCAAAGAGCTATCTATGGCCGACCGAAAGTCTACAAATTGTTGTGTATCTGCTATCGGCGAAGGAGGTACCGAGTATTATGGGAGAGTTGAAGCAATTTATGAACTTCTATTCTATGGTGAAAACCCACCGAATGTCGTAGTCTTCAAATGTTATTGGTTTCAGCCGAAGGTGACTAGAAGGACTCATGAACATATAGGGCTAGTTGAAATCAACCAAAGCACCCATTTAGATGTTCTTGATGTCTATATTATGGCTCAACAGGCGACCCAAGTATTCTATCTACCCTGGGCCTGCCAAACTAATCCAAATCTAAAAGGTTGGGATGTCGTTTATGAAGTGCTGCCACGTGCTAGACTATCTCCCCCAAAGGAAGAGGATTATGAACCTCACATTAACCCAGACACATATGAAGGAGAATTCTTCCAAGAAACACGTCTTTCCAAAAAGCGTTTCAAGAACCGGTATACTTCACCCCAAAACATTGAAGTAGATAGCGACAGTGAATCCCACATCACCCCAGAGGAGGAACAAGAAGAGCCAGAACAAGAAGAGGTTACTGCTGCGGACGACCTCTCAATGCTTGACCGATTACGTAAAGGTGGCCTTCCACATGTTGATGCCATTGAACCCTATGAGCCCGTCATTGATTATAGTGATGATGATGATTATGCATTTATTGATGATACTGATCTAGATTATTAGTAGTGTCAGGTATTCAATTTTTTTATGTTGTACTTGATGATGATACACTTAAGTGATATACATATTATTATTCATGTCGGTATTTTTTTATGTTGTACTAATTTCGTTTACTCTTTGTCATGGCAGGTGTTGAAAGATGGAAGGGGAGCCGACTGAGGCCAAGGACAAACGTGCCCAAATTGAAGGTGTGCCACACCATCAAGGTAGCTCCAGCTTATATCAGTTCGGGCGGAATTGGGTAATGTGGTTTGCTTCATTATTAATGCAATTCATTCATCATGCTAGCTTGAGCCCTTTAATTACTAATTTACTTTGTTTCTCTCTTTCAGGCACGCTACAATAAGACGGATAAGGTGCCAGAGGGGTACGACCTATATGCCATGGCCCACACTGCCTCTTACAAGCAAGTCAAGGGGAAGGCGAGGAAAGGGGAGGAGTTTAACCCGAGCCAGATCCCCTACAATCCAGAGCAGGTGATGATATCTAGTGGCGGGAGGTCCCGTGGCTCCATAGCCATTGATCCAGAGATTGCTCCTGAGACCACGATGAGTTTAATTTGAATGGACGTTACTTGCTAGTCTTAAAATTTGAGTGTCATCATGCTAAGGAAACATTGGAAATGATCTTTGGTGCAGCCTTACTCCACACAAGCATCACAAGATCCTTCTCCAGCTACTGGCCTGAGCCAGCCCGCTCCCACACCTCCATGATCAAGGTAAGTTTCTCTAGTTTTTTGCTTAACAAATGCATAAAGACCTAGACTTAGCTTTATTTCATCCAATATGCTTACCTTAATGACCTGGACGTAGGTTCTTTTCCTGCAAAATGACTTAATAAGCTTACTGACCTCCAAAACCAGCCATTTTACCTAAGTTAGCTCTATAACGATCTATACTTAGCTTTGTTTCCTCCAAAATGACCTAAGTTAGTTATAATATGCATAGTTAACTAGGTTTTCTCAGTAATGACATGTACTTACCTTACTTATGTAAAAAACGGCATAATTAGCTTAGTTAGCTCATAAACGATCCATTTTACCTACATTAGCTCTAAAATGATGCATTTTACCTAAGTTAGCTCATAAACGATCCATTTCACCTAAGTTACCTCACAAACGATGGCGTGCTTCTTCTTCTAGTCTTCTTCTTCTAGTCACCTTTTCCTAACTTTCTTATTTGCCATTTTGCAGATTTCATTCACTTCTCGAAAGCTAGCTTGCTATGATGGAGTGCTTGTTTTTAATTTCATTCTCTTCTAGTATTCTTCTAGCTTGCTACGATGGAAGTTGCTATCTTGATGAAACTTTGCATTGTAATATGTATGTGCAACTTTGCTATCTTGATGGAACTTGCTATGTATGAGTGGATGGAACTATATATGTATATACGATGAAACTTATGTGCTGTTAAATAGCTCTGTGAAATATATCTATATATGTCATATATATTTGTTGTGAAAATTGTTGGATTAAAAAAAACAGAAAAAAGAGCCAATATGCAGGCTCTTTGCCGTCAGCCACCGACGGCAAAGGTCTCTTTGCCGTCAGCCACCGACGGCAAAGGTCTCTTTGCCATCAGCAGCGGACGGCAAAGAGGCCACATGGCAAGCAACTATGCTTCCTGGGAGGCTGACCTATTTGGTCAGTTTGCCAACAGTGGCTGACGGCAAAGAGAATTTTTTTTTGCCTACAGCGGCGGACGGCAAAGGCCTTCCGATGTTTGCCGTCAGCGGCCGATGGCAAAGGCTTGCCGTTAACCACCTAACGGAGTAACAGCGCAATTATTGCCGTCAGTATTCTTTGCCGTCGGCAGCTGATTGCAAAGGACCCTTTGCCGTCAGCCGCCCGAAGCGGACGAAATGTAGCTCTTTGCCGTCCCGTACGTTGCCGTCCACTTTTGCCGTCCGCGGCGGACGGCAAAGACCTTTGCCGTCCGCCATCCGTGCCTTTGCCGTCTACCGTGGCTGATGGCAAAGTAGCAGATTCCTGTAGTGATACGGGAATACAGGAGAGAGGCCGAAAGGAAGGAGGCGCGTAGCCCCCCTCAGGTCCGAATTGGACAAGGGGTGCAACCCCATTTTCCTTCCTCCTCTCCCCCTCTTTCCTTCTCTCCTACTCCAACAAGGAAGGGGGGGAGTCCTACTCCCGGTGGGAGGAGGACTCCTCCTGGCGCGCCCCTCCTGGCCAGCCGAACCCCTCCCCCTAACTCCTTTATATACGGGGGCAGGGGGACACCTCTAGGTAGAACAACAATTGATCCCTTAGATCTCTTAGCCGTGTGCGGTGCCCCCCTCCATCATAGTCCTCCTCGATAGTATTGTAGCGGTGCTTAGGCGAAGCCCTACGACGGTAGAACATCAAGATCGTCATCATGCCGTCGTGCTGATGGAACTCTCCCTCGACACTCGGCTGGATCGGAGTTCGAGGGACCTCATCGAGCTGAACATGTGCTAGAACTCGGAGGTGCCGTAGTTTCGGTGCTTGATCGATCGGGCCATGAAGACGTACGACTACATCAACCGCGTTGTGCTAACGCTTCCGCTTTCGGTCTACGGGGGTACGTAGACAACACTCTCCCCTCTCGTTGCTATGCATCACCATGATCTTGCATGTGCGTAGGAAATTTTTGAAATTACTACGTTCCCCAACAGTGGTATCAGAGCCAGGTTTTTATGTGTAGATGTTATATGCACGAGTAGAACACAAGTGAGTTGTAGGCGATACAAGTCATACTGCTTACCAGCATGTCATACTTTGGTTCAGCAGTATTGTTGGATGAAGCGGCCCGGACCGACATTACGCGTACGCTTACACGAGACTGGTTTTACCGCCGTGCTTCGCACACAGGTGATTAGCGGGTGTCTGTTTATCCAACTTTAGTTGAACTGAGTGTGTCTATGCCCGGTCCTTGCGAAGGTTAAAGCAGCACTAACTTGACGAACTATCGTTGTGGTTTTGATGCGTAGGTAAGAATGGTTCTTGCTCAGCCCGTAGCAGCCACGTAAAATTTGCAACAACAAAGTAGATGACGTCTAACTTGTTTTTGCAGGGCATGTTGTGATGTGATATGGTCAAAACATGATGCTATATTTTATTGTATGAGATGATCATGTTTTGTAACCGAAGTTATCGGCAACTGCAGGAGCCATATCGTTGTCGCTTTATTGTATGAAATGCAAACGCCCTGTAATTGCTTTACTTTATCACTAAGCGGTAGCGATAGTCGTAGAAGCAATAGATGGCGTAACGACAACGATGCTACGATGGAGATCAAGGTGTCGCGCCGGTGACGATGGTGATCACGACGGTGCTTCGGAGATGGAGATCACAAGCACAAGATGATGATGGCCATATCATATCACTTATATTGATTGCATGTGATGTTTATCCTTTATGCATCTTATCTTGCTTTGATTGACGGTAGCATTTATGATGATCTCTCGCTAATTATCAAGAAGTGTTCTCCTTGAGTATGCACCATTGCGAAAGTTCTTCGTGCTGAGGCACCACGTGATGATCGGGTGTGATAGGCTCTACGTTCAAATACAACGAGTGCAAAATAGTAGCGCACACGGAATACTCAGGTTAAACTTGACGAGCCTAGCATATACAGATATGACCTCGGAACACGGAGACCGAAAGGTCGAACGTGAATCATATAGTAGATATGATCAACATAGTGATGTTCACCATTGAAACTACTCCATCTCACGTGATGATCGGACATGGTTTAGTTGATTTGGATCACGTGATCACTTAGATGACTAGAGAGATGTCTGTCTAAGTGGGAGTTCTTAAGTAATATGATTAATTGAACTTTAATTTATCATGAACTTAGTCCTGGTAGTACTTTGCAAATTATGTTGTAGATCAATAGCTCGCGTTGTTGCTTTCATATGTTTATTTTTGATATGTTCCTAGAGAAAAATTGTATTGAAAGATGTTAGTAGCAATGATGCGGATTGGATCCGTGATCCGAGGTTTGTCCTCGTTGCTGCACAAAAGAATTATGTCCTTAATGCATCGCTAGGAGACAGACCTATTGCAGGAGCAGATGCACACGTTATGAATGTTTGGCTAGCTCAATATGATGACTACTGGATAGTTTTGTGCACCATGCTTTATGGCTTAGAACCGGGACTACAAAAACATTTTTGAAACGTCACGGAACATATGAGATGTTCCATGAGATGAAATTGATATTTCAGACTCATGCCCGTGTCAAGAGGTATGAAACCTCTGACAAATACTTCGCCTAAAAGATGGAGGAGAATTGCTCAACTAGTGAGCAAGTGCTTAGATTGTCTGAGTACTACAATCTCTTGAATTAAGTGGGAGTTAATCTTCCAGATAAGATAGTGATTGGCAGAGTTCTCTAGTCACCATCACCAAGTTACTGGAACTTCGTGATGAACTATAATGCAAGGGATGACGAAAACGATTCTCGAGCTCTTCGTGATGCTGAAATCAACGAAGGTAGAAATCAAGAAAAGAGCATCAAGTGTTGATGATTGACAAGATCACCAGTTTCAAGAAAAGGGCAAAGGGAAAGAAAGGGAACTTCAAGTAGAATGACAAGCAAGTTGTCACTCCCACGAAGAAGCCCAAAGCTGAACCAAAGCCTGAAACTGAGTGCTTACACTGCAAAGGAAATGGTCACTGGAAACAGAAATAACCTAAATATTTGGTGGATAAGAAGGATGGCAAAGTGAACAAGGGTATATTTGATATTCAGGTTATTCATGTGTGCCTTACTAGTGTTTATAGTAGCCCCTGAGTATTTGATACTTGTTTGGTTGCTAAAATTAGTAACTCGAAACAGGAGTTACAGAATAGACAGAGACTAGTTGAGGGTGAAGTGACGATGTGTGTTGGAAATGGTTCCAAGATTGATATGATCATCATCACACACTCCCTATACTTTCGGGATTAGTGTTAAACCTAAATAAATGTTATTTGGAATTTGCGTTGAGCATAAATATGATTTGATCATGTTTATTGCAATACGGTTATTCATTTAAAGTCAGAGAATAATTGTTGTTCTGTTTACATGAATAAAACCTTCAATGGTCATACACCCAATGAAAATAGTTTGTTGGATCTCGATCGTAGTGACACACATATTCATAATATTGATGCCAAAAGATGCAAAGTTAATAATGATAGTGCAAACTTATATGTGGCACTGCCGTTTGGGTCATATTAGTGTAAAGCGCATGAAGAAACTCCATAAAGATGGATTTTCGGAATCACTTGGTTATGAATCATTTGATGCTTGCGAACCGTGCCTTTTGGGCAAGATGACTAAAACTCCATTCTCCGGAACAATGGAACGCGCTAGTGACTTATTGGAAATAATACATACCGATGTATGCGGTCCAATGAGTGTTGATGCTCGTGGCGGGTATTGTTATTTTCTGACCTTCACAAGATGAATTGAGCAGATATGAGTATATCTAATTAATGAAGCACAAGTCTGAAACATTTGAAAAGTTCAAAGAATTTCAGAGTGAAGTGGAATATCATCGTAACAAGAAAATAAAGTTTCTGCAATTTGATCGCAGAGACAAATATTTGAGTTACGAGTTTGGTCTTCAATTAAAACAATGTGGAATAGTTTCACAAACTCATGCCACCTGGAACACTACAGCTTAATGGTGTGTCCGAACGTCATAACAAGTACTTTATTGGATATAGTGCAATCTATGATGTCTCTTATCGGTTTACCACTATCATTTTTGGGGTTATGCATTAGAGACAGTTACATTCACTTTAAAAAGGGCACCATCAAAATCCGTTGAGACGACGCCTTATGAACTGTGGTTTGGCAAGAAACCAAAAGTTGTCGTTTCTTAAAAGTTTGGGGCTACGATGCTTATATGAAAAAGTGTCAACCTGATAAGCTCGAACCCAAATCGGAGAAGTGCGTCTTCATAGGATACCTAAGAGGAAACTATTGGGTACACCTTCTATCATAGATCCGAAGGCAAGATATTCGTTGCTAAGATGGATCCTTTCTAGAGAAGAAGTTTCTCTTGAAAGGAGTGGGAGGAAAGTAGAACTTGATGAGGTAATTGTACCTTCTCCCTTATTGGAAAGTAGTTCATCGCAGAAATCAGTTCCAGTGATTCCTACACCAATTAGTGAGGAAGTTAATGATGATGATCATGAAACTTCAGATCAAGTTGCTACCAAACCTCGTAGGTCTTCCAGAGTAAGATCCGCACTAGAGTGGTACGGTAATCATGTTATGGAAGTCATGTTACTAGACCATGATGAACCTACGAACTATGAGGAAGCGATGATGAGCCCAGATTCCGCGAAATGGCTTGAGGCCATAAAATCTGAGATATGATCCATGTATGAGAACAAAGTATGGACTTTGATTGACTTGCTCGATGATCAGCAAGCCATGTTAAATAAATGGATCTTCAAGAGGAAGACAGACACTGATAGTAGTGTTACTATCTACTAACCTCGACTTGTTGCGAAAGGTTTTCGACAAGTTCAAGGTGTTGAATACGATGATATTTTCTCACTCGTATCGATGCTTAAGTCTGTCCGAATCATGTTAGCAATTGCCGCATTTTATGATTATGAAATATGGCAAATGGATGTCAAAACTGCATTCCTGAATGGATTTCTAGAAGAAAAGTTGTATATGATGGAACCAGAAGGTTTTGTCGATCCGAAAGGTGCTAACAAAATGTGCAAGCTCCAACGATCCATCAATGGACTGGTGCAAGCATCTCGGATTTGGAATATACACTTTGATGAGTTGATCAAAGCATATGGTTTTATACAGACTTTTGAAAGGCCTGTATTACAAGAAAGTGAGTGGGAGCACTACAGCCTTTCCGATAAGTATATGTGAATGACATATTGTTGATCGTAAATGATGTATAATTTTCTAGAAAGCATAAAGAAGTGTTTGAAAGGAGTTTTTCAAAGAAAGACCTCGGTGAAGCTGCTTACACATTGAGCATCAAGATCTATAGAGATGGATCAAGACGCTTGATAAGATTTTTCAATGAGTACATACCTTGACAATATTTTGAAGTAGTTCAAAATGGAACAGTCAAAGAAAGAGTTCTTGCCTGTGATGCAAAGGTATGAAATTGAGTAAGACTCAAATCCCGACCACAACAGAAAATAGAAAGAGAATGAAAGTCATTCCCTATGCATCAGTCATAGGTTCTATAAAAGTATGCCATGCTATGGACCAGACCTATTGTATACCTTGCTCTGAATTTGGCAAAGGAATACGATTTTGATCTAATAGTAGATCACTGGACAGCGGTCAAGAATATCCTTAGTGAGGACTAAGGAGATGTTTCTCGATTATGGAGGTGATAAAAGAGTTCGTCGTAAAAGTTACATCAGTGCAAACTTTTACACTAATCCAGATGACTCTAAGTCTCAATCTGGATACATATTGAAAGTGGGAGCAATAAGCTAGAGTAGCTCCGTGCAGAGCATTGTAGACATATAATATTTGCAAAATACATACGGCTCTGAATGTGACAGGCCCGTTGACTAAACTTCTCTCATGAGCAAAACATGATCATACCTTAGTATTCTTTGGGTGTTAATCACATAGCAATGTGAACTAGATTATCGACTCTAGTAAACCCTTTGGGTGTTGGCCACATGACGATGTGAACTATGGGTGTTAATCACATACAGATGTGAATATTGGTGTTGAATCACATGATGATGTCAACTAGATTATTGACTCTAGTGCAAGTGGGAGACTGAAGGAAATGTGCCCTAGAGGCAATAATAAAGTTATTATTTATTTCCTTATATCATGATAAATGTTTATTATTTATGCTAGAATTGTATTAACCGGAAACATAATACATGTGTGAATACATAGACAAACATAGTGTCACTAGTATGCCTCTACTTGACTAGCTCGTTTATCAAAGATGGTTATGTTTCCTAGCCATGGACAAAAGAGTTGTCATTTGATTAACGGGATCACATCATTAGGATAATGATGTGATTGACTTGACCCATTCCGTTAGCCTTAGCACTTGATCGTTTAGTATGTTGCTACTGCTTTCTTCATGACTTATACATGTTCCTATGACTATGAGATTATGCAACTCCCGTTTACTGGAGGAACACTTTGTGTGCTACCAAATGTCATAACATAACTGGGTGATTATAAAGGAGCTCTACAGGTGTCTCCGAAGGTACATGTTGGGTTGGCGTATTTCAAGATTAGGATTTGTCACTCCGATTGTCGGAGAGGTATCTCTGGGCCCACTCGGTAATGCACATCACTCTAAGCCTTGCAAGCATTGCAACTAATGAGTTAGTTGCGGGATGATGTATTACGGAACGAGTAAAGAGACTTGCTGATAACGAGATTGAACTAGGTATTGAGATACCGACGATTGAATCTCGGGCAAGTAACATACCGATGACAAAGGGAACAACGTATGTTGTTATGCGGTTTGACCGATAAAGATCTTCGTAGAATATGTGGGAGCCAATATGAGCATCCAGGTTCCGCTAATGGTTATTGACCGGAGACGTTTCTCGGTCATGTCTACATTGTTCTCGAACCCGTCGGGTCCGCACGCTTAAGGATTCGATGACAGTTATATTATGAGTTTATGAGTTTTGATGTACCTAAGAAGTTAGGAGTCCCGGATGAGATCAGGGACATGACGAGGAGTCTGTAAATGGTCGAGACATAAAGATCGATATATTGGACGACTATATTTGGACTTTGGAAAGGTTCCGAGTGATTCGGGTATTTTTCGGAGTACCAGAGAGTTACTGGAATTCACCGGGGAGTATATGGGCCTTATTGGTCCATACGGGAATAGAGGAGAGAGGCCGAAAGGAAGGAGGCGCGCAGCCCCCCTCTGGTCCGAATTGGACAAGGGGTGAAGGCCCCTTTTCCTTCCTCCTCTCCCCCTCTTTCCTTCTTTCCTACTCCAACAAGGAAGGGGGGAGTCCTACTCCCGGTGGGAGGAGGACTCCTCCTGGCGCGCCCCTCCTGGCCGGCCGAACCCCTCCCCGTGGCTCCTTTATATACGGGGGCAGGGGGGCACCTCTAGGTAGAACAACAATTGATCCCTTGGATCTCTTAGCCGTGTGCGGTGCCCCCCTCCACCATAGTCCTCCTCGATAATATTGTAGCGGTGCTTAGGCGAAGCCTTGCGACGGTAGAACATTAGGATCGTCACCATGCCGTGATGCTGATGGCACTCTCCCTCGACACTCGGCTGGATCGGAGTTCGAGGGACGTCATCGAGCTGAACGTGTGCTAGAACTCGGAGGTGCCGTAGTTTCGGTGCTTGATCGGTCAGGCCGTGAAGACGTACGACTACATCAACCGCGTTGTGCTAATGCTTCCGCTTTCGGTCTACGAGGGTACGTAGACAACACTCTCCCCTCTAGTTGCTATGCATCACCATGATCTTGCGTGTGCGTAGGAAATTTTTGAAATTACTACGTTCCCCAACATTTAGTTGAATTAGTAAGAAAACTAATAAGTGCTTAGTTGAATTAGTAAGTGCTTGGTTGAATTAGTAAGAAAATAAATTATTTTTATTTATAGTAAGTGCTTAGTTAGACTAGTTGAATTAATAGAACTAGTTATTTTTAGTAAGAAATTTTAGGTATATGACATTTGATGATAAAATTAAAATTTTACTATAGAACTAGTTTATTTTTAGTAAGAAAATCAATAAAACTAGTTTATTTTTAGTAAGTGCTTAGTTGAATTAGTGTATTTAGTTATGCTTCGTAACGAAATGAAATGTTCGGATTATAAGATTTTCAATTAATGTTTCAACTATGAACATAGAAATGTGTGACGACGAAAAAGAAGTCGGTATGTGCGAATACTGCGAAGACGAGCGCGGCCTGTGCAACATGCCTCACCTAGTTGGTTGTAGGCGCTTCAGCATCAAGCTGGATGGCACCTTTGAAGTGTGTCGTGGAATTGTCACGGCAAATGTCCTAGTGTGAGGACTTAGTCGTGGAGTCATCGCAACTAGGTTAGCTTAAAGGGGTTAAACGGGATGAACGACACATGAAGTTTATACTAGTTCGGTCCCATGCGGCGAAGGTAAAGGCCTAATCCAGTTTGAGGTGGTGTTTCTTGTGTCTTGATTACCAGGGAGCGAAACCGCTTGACCTAGCTTTCGATTTGTTATTTCTTGCCCTAAACCTCTGTCGGGTCGTCTCTTTATATACACAAGTTGACGCCCAGCGGCTCACAGAGTCCCAGCTGGCTCATAAACAACATGTCCAGCTGGGTGACTAATTGTACTTGTCTTACAATATAAGTCATACACATATGGAGGTTTACCCCTATGGGCCTTAAGTCGCCTTTGGGCTTTTGGCCCTTAGCAAGTCTGCTTCATGAACTGCCATCTTCAACATCTTTATGTGCTTTGTATTGATGAACCGCCATTGGTATAACCCGGCCCCTCCTGGGCGGGTCATACCCAATCGTCATATCCCCAACATTAGACCCCATGTTGATTTAAACTTGTTCATGTCAATCTTCTGCACTTAGAAAAATCATTCTTCCTTTATTCTCGCGGGACCTTATAGCCTGCCATGACGTCACCTCCTGCGATTGTGGTAACCCGCCAGGACGTCACCTGTCATTAATATTACACAAAGCCCAAATCTTAATAAATCTTTTCTTCTAATGAAACTTCGAAAATCGAGGCGTCTGCGCCGTCACATATCCATTTTTTGGTCTCCTCGATTCCCGCGCATGCCACTTATCCTTCCAGCCTTATAAATAGGGCCATGGGTCCCTGTCACTTTCCCCCCTTGCCTCTTCGCCTGTCTTCAATCTCTATCTCTCATGACGCATCTGCACCTCTGCACACCGCCGCCACCGACCTCATCGACTTCCTCAACCCCGGCCGCTGCATCGACCTAAACGGGACCAGAGAACTGTGGTGCTTCTCCGTTGCTCAGAGGATCCGGTAAGCTCCTTATCTTCTCCAGCATAGATCTCCATTAGGGTTTCTGAAGTTCTTATGAGTTCATCATTAATCTTCATCACACCTCTGTTTAATCCTTACTTTGATCCAAGAATGGCCTTTAAGATATGCAGAATCTATTTCTATCCTTTCTCTTAATCACTGAACATGCCTCCTAGATGTAGAAATCTCGCCAATACATTAGCTCTTCTACTGCTGCAATACTAGGTTTTTATTTTATTTTATTTTCCGAATAGCGTCAGATCTGAAATTGCCTGCCCCAACCTGTGAAACCTCACTACTAGGGAAAACCCTAGTAGTAGCGCGGGTTTAGTGTCCACTAGTAGCGTGGGTAACACCGCGCTACTAATAAGGCGCTATAGCTACTATTTAGCAGTAGCGCGTGCTACACGCGCTACTTCTAAGACACACAGCCGCAACGTGTGTTCTTTCCCGCGCTGCTGCTAATCTAGCTAGTAGCAACGTGTTTTCTGTCCATCACTACTAGTATTATTTTTTCATTTTTTATTTTGAGTGTATTTATACGCCGTTATACAAATTTTGGTACAATACCAATTATGAGGTTTATATCATTGTGTCCATAACAGTGTGTCAAATAAATGTGGATTAGGTTCAAGTGGAGGCAATATGTGGTGCATGTCAAAAGTACACTACTAATCCAAACTTGATCTAGTTTGGACTAGTAGTACTTTCTATGTGCACCACATGTTGCCTCCACTTGAATCTAATACGCCAGCACAAGCTATTTAATCATCATCATAGTCATTACCACCAACAGTAGTTATTCAATCATCATAGTCATAGTGTAGCACATCATCATCTTCAAACTCATTCTAGCTAGATAATCACCACCAACACTAGCTACGGTAGCTATCTAATCACCACCAACACTAGCTAATCATCATCATCATAGTCATTAACACCAACACTAGCTATGTAATCATCATAGTCATAGTGTAGCACATCATCATCTTCAAACTCATTTCTAGCTAGTTAATTAATCACTCATACTGCTCTCTCTCAGGTAAAATAACATAAAACATGTGTAGCACTCCCTTTTCATCAAGTTGGAGCGTGCAGATGAACCTGTCTCCTAATCGTGGGCTGCGCTTCTGATTGCTGCCCCCTGGCACTTCTCCGCGATCGTTCACAATTTTGCTCCATCTTTCACTATTAAGCATTCCTCGCTATTAGAAAACTTGTATGCACTAAAGTGCATTGTAGGATATCTTGGCTGTAAGCTAACAATTCTCATGCTACCTTTAATTTCGATCCAATGAGGCACAACATTCATCGGGAGTCCCTGTTGAAGAACATCGTATAGTAACATACTTAGCAATGAAGTTTAGCTTAAAAAATAATGTATGCAAAAGATGCACTGAGGACAAATAGTAAAAATCTTACCATCTTTCCTAAATAGATGTGACCGTAGTTAAGTACGAACACTATTGGTCGCACGTTTTGAGTACTAAGATTTTCATGTCCAGAAAAATAATTTGTCTTGACAGTATGAAGATCCTCAAGCCATGAAACATAATGACTTATCTCCTCGCAGTTTACTTCAGCCCCGGGACAGTAGTAGGTCCTGTCTACTAAGCGCTGGACATGTTTGCTTGAATGGAAATAAGCTCTCAATAGAAATTAGTTGTCAACTATTTTTGAATAAACAATATCAAAGACATAAATATGGTTGAGAAACTCATATAATGGTATAACTGGAGGCGTCGGCACATCGACCCAGATGTCAATATTACCTTCAATATCATCTTCCGGACGAATATCAAAGGTGATAACCATATCAGGCGCAAATGAATAAGTCTTGCATAGTGCTTGCCAAGTTTTGCATCCAAAATAGGTGTAGGTGTCTGCATTGTATAATTTTGCATGGAAAATACAACCATGCTCGGTCTTCAAGTAAACTCTCTTTACCACCATATTTTCGTAGGACTGAAACCTATCTTATCCAAGACAAAAACTCTTGCATGGCAAAGGGGATACGCTAGTAGAATAGTAAAAAAATTAAATTATAAGTTGAAGCAAATGAAGCAGATGTCATGCTTAATTACGAAAAAAGACTTGTCGTTGTGACTTACTGTATCCACTTCTAAGTTCTCATCCAGCTTGATGCTGAAGCGCCTATCATTATCTAGGAAGATTCTGTCGCACATGCCTCACTCGCCTTCACAGTATTTGCATATACCGAAATCCTTTTCGCCGTCAGACATTTCCTATGTCCATAGTTGAAACATTAATTGAAAATCGATCGAAGACAACTACCAGGATACTCAACACACAAATATGGGGCACTCGATATTTCCTACATATTCTGGCACAAGTCATGCCAAAATTCACGGAAAAATCTGGCATGACCTTTGCTAAAATAGGACATATTGAGCACCTGAAATTTGCCGGAACGGAATTGAATCTACACTCCGGCAAAACATAGGCCAGTCGGAGGTGTAACCTGCAAACATGACCGGCCACTTGGGCAAGCACATATCCTATTTGAGCAACACAAGATATACATTTCAAAATATCTTATAGGACTCATATTGATATGAGCATTCAGTAAACAAAACCAAATCGTAAAATAAATAAGTATTCAAATTAGCATACATTCAATAAGAAAAAGTAAATCATCTCTTGCGTACGTACATCGTCGAATATTATCACTAATAAATCCCGAATAGTAT
Organism: Triticum dicoccoides; assembly: GCF_002162155.2. Lineage (NCBI taxonomy): Eukaryota > Viridiplantae > Streptophyta > Magnoliopsida > Poales > Poaceae > Triticum > Triticum dicoccoides. The sequence goes on from NC_041385.1 coordinate 760,384,366, forward strand.
CATACATATAATATCACTAATACAAATAAAACCCTAGCGAACAACGGGTATCGGCGCGGGCGGTGGACACCCAAAGAGAAGGAACCATCACAGGATCATTGATACATCTCCAACGTATCTATAATTTATGAAGCATTCATGCTATTTTATTATCTGTTTTGAATGATTATGGGCTTTATTATACACTTTTATATTACTTTTGGGACTAACCTATTAACCAGAGGTCCAGCCCATATTGCTGTTTTATTGCCTGTTTCAGTATTTCGAAGAAAAGGAATATCAAACGGAGTCCAAATGGAATGAAACCTTCGGCAACGTTATTTTTGGGAAGAATATCATCCTGGAGACTTGGAGTTTACGTCAGAAGATCCTCGAGGAGGCCAGGAGATAGGGGGGGTGCCCCCCCTACTGGGCACCCCCCTGTCTCGTGGGCCCCTCGAGCACCTCCTGACCGACTTCTTTCGCCTATATAAGCCTACGTACCCTAAAAATATCAAAAATCAAGATAGATCGGAGTTCCGCCACTGCAAGCCTCTGTTGCCACCAAAAACCTCTTGGGAGCCCTTCTCGGCACCCTGCCGGACGGGGGGATCCCTCACCGGTGGCCATCTTCATCATCCTGGCGCTCTCCATGACGAGGAGGGAGTAGTTCACCCTCGGGGCTGAGGGCATGTACCAGTAGCTATGTGTTTGATCTCTCTCTCTCTCTCGTTTTCTCGTGTTCCCTCTGTGTCACGATCTTGATGTATCCCAAGCTTTGCTATTGTAGTTGGATCTTATGATGTTTCTCCCCCTCTACTCTCTTGCGATGAATTGAGTTTTCCCTTTGAAGTTATCTTATCGGATTGAGTCTTTTATGAGAAAACTTGATGTATGTCTTGCCGTGCTTATCTGTGGTGACAATGGGATATCATGTTCCACTTGATGTATGTTTTGGTGACCAACTTACGGGTTCCGCCCATGAACCTATGCATAGGGTTGGCACACGTTCTTGACTCTCCAGTAGAAACTTTGGGGCACTCTTTGAAGTACTTTGTGTTGGTTGAATAGATGAATCTGAGATTGTGTGATGCATATCATATAATAATGCCCACGAATACTTGAGGTGACAATGGAGTATCTAGGTGACATTAGGGTTTTGGTTGATTTGTGTCTTAAGGTGTTATTCTAGTACGAACTCATGAATAGATTGATCCGAAAGAATAACTTTGAGGTGGTTTCGTACCCTACCATAATCTCTTCGTTTGTTCTCCGCTATTAGTGTCTTTGGAGTGACTCTTTGTTCCATGTTGAGGGATTGTTATATGATCTATCTATGTTACTATTGTTGAGATAACTTGCACTAGTGAAAGTATGAACCTTAGGCCTTGTTTCCTATCATTGCAATACCATTTACGCTCACTTTTGTCGCTTGCTAACTTGCTGTTTTTATAATTTCAGATTACAAATACCTTTATCTACCATCTATATTGCACTTGTATCACCATCTCTTCGCCGAACTAGTGCACCTATACAATTTACCATTGTATTGGGTGTGTTGGGGACACAAGAGACTCTTTGTTATTTGGTTGCAGGGTTGTTTGAGAGAGACCATCTTCACCCCACGCCTCCTACGGATTGATAAACCTTAGGTCATCCACTTGAGGGAAATTTGCTACTGTACTACAAACCTGTGCACTTGCAGGCCCAACAACGTCTACAAGAAGAAGGTTGTGTAGTAGACATCAAGATCTTTTCTGGCACCGTTGCTCGGGAGGTGAGTGCTTGAAGGTATATCTTTAGATCTTGCAATCGTGTCTTTTTGTTTCTTGTTTTATCACTAGTTTAGTTTGTAAAAGAAAACTACAAAAAACATGGAGTTAAGTTTGTCTCATACGCTTCGTCTTTTTAATATCTTTTGTGAGTTTGATGGAAAGGAAAATTGTGCTCAAGTGCTAGAAGAAGAATGCTTTAAAATGCTTGGTACTAAATCTTTGAATGATGAGCATGATTGCAATGTTGTTAGTATAAACTCCTTGAATATCCGTAGTATTAATGATGGTTGCTCTAGTCATGATGAAAATATCTCTTATGAGCATGTCAACTTTTGTGGAGTGCATGTTTGCATGAACACACCAAATAGAGAAGATACATATTGCAAAAATCATAAGTATTTAAAAACTAAGAGGCTGGAAGAAAGGATAGATAAGAGTGCGGAGAATTTAAGATATCTTTTCCGTTGTGAATTTTGCAAAAAACAAGATCATTTACATCTCCAATGCAAATTGTTTCATGATCGGATCGTGTCCAAAAATTGTGATGATTTGGTCTCATTACAATGAACTTTGATTGCTTTTGGGTTGTGAAGAGTTGAAATGTTTAACTAAGCCTATTCCAGAATTTAATCTTAGGCATTTCCTTGTTATTGATCTAGAAAAGATTTATATGTTTTGTGTGGAGAATTGCATTGAAAATCCTTATATTGCCAATTACATAAAGAAAAGAAAGCAAATAGAATATGATGAGAATACTAATGAAAGGGAAGAGACTTCCCAATATCCTCCTATTATTTCTCATGATAAATCAGGTAACGAGGAGGAGCTTTCTATTCAACCAATCTCATCAATAAGGAGCTCAAAGAGGAAGGTTGAACCTACACATAATGTGAAGAATAAAAAGAAAAGAAGGAGCAACAAAGGTAGAAAGGTATCCCTCCCAAATTATGTTGCTCCTACTACTCATTGTGATGATCATAATTGCTTTACTATTGGTGCTATCCATATTTTTAATGATGAGAGTGATTATGCTTATGATATGAAAGAGCCCAAGCTTGGGGAAGCTATGTTTGATGAGGAGGAAATATTTGAGAATATATTTGCTGAAATTGATGTTTGTCCCAAGCTTGGGGATGCCATATTTAATGAAGATGATATTTTTAGCATCCCAAGTTTTGATATGCAAAGTTGTTATGATGATAGCATGCCTCCTACCTATGATGATTATATTGATGAAAGTGGGTTCGGAAGAGTGTCAACTTTAGGAAGTAGTGATCCCACTATTTTGGAGGACGTTTAATCTATTTGTGATGAATATGAAAGTGGATTTGGAAGAGTGTCAACTTTATTTAGTGATTCCACTATCTTGGGAGAGGTTTCAATCGATTATGATGAGAACGAAGTTGCTACATATGATGATTATTGTGATGAAACTTATGCTATAAAAAGTAGTGATGATTATATTAACAAAACTTGTCATGATTATAATTACCCTTTCGCTGAACATTACTCTTTTAATGTGGAAACAATTTTTAGTGTTCAAGTCTTTTATGATACTCTCACTATTCCGAATGAGAAGAATTTTGCTTATGGGGAGAGTAGTAAATTTTCTATGCTAGTAGATCATGAAAAGAAAGCTTTAGGTTCTGGTTATATTGTTGAATTCATTCATGATGCTACTGAAAATTATTATGAGGGAGGAACATATGCTTGTAGCAGTTGCAATAATGTCAAGTTTCCTCTCTATGTGCTTAAACTTTTGAAGTTATGCTTGTTTTACCTTCCTATGCTAGTTGACTATTGTTCCCATAAGTTGTTTGCTCACAAAATCCCTATGAATAGTAAGTGGGTTAGACTTAAATGTCCTAGTCATATTCTTCATGATGCTCTCTTTTTATTTCAATTCTTATCTTCTATGTGAGCATCATTGCTATCATCATGCCTAGCTAGAAAGGCATTAAACAAAAGCGCTTGTTGGGAGACAACCCAATATTTATCCTTACTGTTTTTGTGTGTCCACATGATTATGCTACTGTAGTAATCATGTTTTATAGCTTTTGTTTCAATAAAGTGCCAAGTAGAACCTTTGGGAAGACTTGAGTGAACTTTATGTGATCTTGCTGTGAAAAACAGAAACTTTAACGCTCACGACATTAGCTGCCATTTTTTAGTGGAGAGTGATTTTAGGTTGATTATTTTTGAAGATGATTAATAGACAAATTACTCAGGTCCAGAAATTTATTTCATAATTTTTGGGGTTCCAGAAGTATACGTTTGATACAGATTACTACAGACTGTTCTGTTTTGACAGATTCTGTTTTCATTGTGTTGTTTGCTTACTTTGATGCATCTATGGCTAGTATTAAGTGGTATGAACCATAGATAAGTTGGAGTACAGTAGATATTAAACCAATATGAATTTAGAATGAGTTCATTACAGTACCTAAGTGGTGGTTTTATTTTCTTATACTAATTGAGCTTACGAGTTTTGTGTTGAGTTTTGTGTGGTTGAAGTTTTCAAGTTTTGGGTGAGGATTCGATGGACTATGGAATAAGGAGTGGCAAGAGCCAAAGCTTGGGGATGCCCAAGGCACCTCAAGGTAATATCCAAGGACAACCGAGATCCTAAGCTTGGGGATTCCCCGGATGGCATCCCCTCTTTCGTCTTCGTTCATTGGTAACTTTACTTGGAGCTATATTTTTATTCGCCACATGATATGTGTTTTGCTTGGAGCTGTTGGGGAACATAGTAATTTCAAAAATTTCCTACGCACACGCAAGATCATGGTGATGCATAGCAACGAGGGGGGATAGTGTGTCCACGTACCCTCGTAGACCGAAAGTGGAAGTGTTATAACAACGCGGTTGATGTAGTCGTACGTCTTCACGATCCGACTGATCCAAGCACCGAACGTACGGCACCTCCGAGTTCAGCACATGTTCAGCTCGATGACGATCCCCGGACTCCGATCTAGCAGGGTGTCGGGGATGAGTTCTGTCAGCACGACAGCATGGTGACGATGATGATGTTCTACCGACGCAGGGCTTCGCCTAAGCACCGCAACGATATGACTGAGGTGGAATATGGTGGAGGGGGGCACCGCACACGGCTAATGAACGATCACGAAGATCAACTTGTGTGTCTAGAGGTGCCCCCTTCCTCCGTATATAAAGGGGGGGGAGGAGGGGGCTGGCCAAGGGGTTGGCACGCCCTAGGAGGGGGAAACCTACTCCAAGTAGGTTTGCCCCTCCCTTTCCTAGTCCAAGAAGGAGGGGGAAGGAAGGAGTGGGAGAGGGGAAAGGCAAGGGGGGCGCCGCCCCCCCTTCCTTGTACTATTTGGACTCAAGGGGAGGGGGCGCGCCACTTGCCCTGGCCGGCCCCTCTCTTTCTCCACTAGGGCCCAATAAGGCCCATTAGTCCCTGTGGGGGTTCCGGTAACCCTGCGGCACTCCCGTTTTCTTCGAAATCACCCGAAACACTTCCGGTATCCGAATATAGTCGTCCAATATATCAATCTTTATGTCTCGACCATTTCAAGACTCCTCGTCATGTCCGTGATCACATCCGGGACTCCGAACTCCTTCGGTACATCAAAACTCGTAAACTCATAATATAACTATCATCGAAACCTTAAGCGTGCGGACCCTACGGGTTCAAGAACTATGTAGACATGACCGAGACACATCTCCGGTTAATAACCAATAGAGGAACCTGGATGCTCATATTGGCTCCTACATATTCTATGAAGATCTTTATCGGTGAGACCGCATAACAACATACGTTGTTCCCTTTGTCATCGGTATGTTACTTGCCCGAGATTCGATCGTCGGTATCTCAATACCTAGTTAAATCTCATTAACGGCAAGTCTCTTTACTCGTTCCGTAATACATCATCCTACAACCAACTCATTAGTTGCAATGCTTGCAAGGCTTAAGTGATGTGTATTACCGAGAGGGCCCAGAGATACCTCTCCGACAATCGGAGTGACAAATCCTAATATCTAAATACGCCAACCCAACATGTACCTTCGGAGACACCTGTAGAGCACCTTTATAATCACCCACTTACGTTGTGACGTTTGGTAGCACACAAAGTGTTCCTCCGGTAAATGGGAGTTTCATAATCTCATAGTCATAGGAACATGTATAAGTCATGAAGAAAGCAACAGCAACATACTAAATGATCAAGTGCTAAGCTAACGGAATGGGTCAAGTCAATCACATCATTCTCCTAATGATGTGATCCCGTTAATCAAATGACAACTCTTTGTCCTTGGCTAGGAAACATAACCATCTTTGATTAATGAGCTAGTCAAGTAGAGGCATACTAGTGACACTCTGTTTCTCTATGTATTCACACATGTATTATGTTTCCGATTAATACAATTATAGCATGAATAATAAACATTTATCATGATATAAGGAAATATATAATAACTTTATTATTGCCTCTAGGGCATATTTCCTTCAATCTCCCACTTGCACTAGAGTCAATAATCTAGTTCACATCACCATATGATTCAACAACAATATTCACATCTGTATGTGATTAACACCCATAGTTCACATCGTCATGTGACCAACACCCAAAAGGGTTTACTAGAGTCAATATCTAGTTCACATCGCTATGTGATTAACACCCAAAGAGTACTAAGGTATGATCATGTTTTGCTCATGAGAGAAGTTTAGTCAACGGGTCTGTCACATTCAGAGCCGTATGTATTTTGCAAATATTCTATGTCTACAATGCTCTGCACGGAGCTACTCTAGCTAATTGCTACCACTTTCAATATGTATCCAGATTGAGACTTAGAGTCATCTGGATCAGTGTAAAAGCTTGCACCGATGTAACTCTTTACGAGGGGCTCTTTTAATCACCTCCATAATCGAGAAACATCTCCTTAGTCCTCACTAAGGATATTCTTGACCGCTGTCCAGTGATCTACTCTTAGATCAAAATTGTATTCCTTTGCCAAACTCAGAGCAAGGTATACAATAGGTCTGGTACACAGCATAGCATACTTTATAGAACCTATGACTGAGGCATAGGGAATGATTTTTCATTCTCTTTCTATTTTCTGCCATGGTCGGGTTTTGAGTCTTACTCAACTTCCCACCTTTGCATGATAGACAAGAACTCTTTCTTTGACTGTTCCATTTTGAACTACTTAAAAATCTTGTCAAGGTATGTACTAATTGAAAATCTTATCAAGCGTCTTGATCTATCTCAATAGATCTTGATGCTCAATATGTAAGCAGCTTCATCGAGGTCTTTCTTTGAAAAACTCCTTTCAAACACTTCTTTTATGCTTTTCCAGAAAATTCTACATCATTTTTGATCAACAATATGTCATTCACATATACTTATCAGAAAGGATGTAGTGCTCCCACTCACTTTCTTGTAAATACATGCCTTTCCAAAAGTCTGTATAAAACCATATGCTTTGATCAATCCATCAAAGCGTATATTCCAACTCCGAGATGCTTGCACCAGTCCATTGATGGATCGCTGGAGCTTGCACATTTTGTTAGCACCTTTTGGATCGACAAAACCTTCTGGTTGCATCATATACAACTCTTCTTCTAGAAATCCATTAAGGAATGCAATTTTTACATCCATTTTCCAGATTTCATAAAATGTGGCAATTGCTAACATGATTCAGACAGACTTTAAGCATCGATACGAGTGAGAAAATCTCATCATATTCAACACCTTGAACTTGTCGAAAACCTTTCGCAACAAGTGGAGCTTTTGTAGATAGTAACACTACTATCAGTGTCCGTCTTCCTCTTGAAGATCCATTTATTTACTATGGCTTGCCGATCATCAGGCGAGTCCACCAAAATCCACACTTTGTTCTCATACATGGATCCTATCTCAGATTTCATGGCCTCGAGCCATTTCGCGGAATCTGGGCTCATCATCGCTTCCTCATAGTTCGTAGGTTTATCATGGTCTAGTAACATGACTTCCAGAACAGGATTACCGTACCACTCTGGTGCGGACCATACTCTAGAAGACCTACGAGGTTATGTAGTAACTTGATCTGAAGTTTCATGATCATCATCATTAGCTTCCTCACTAATTGGTGTATTACCTTATCTAGTTCTACTTTTCTCCCACTCACTTCTTTCGAGAGAAACTCCTTCTCTAGAAAGGATCCATCTTAGCAATGAATATCTTGCCTTCGGATCTGTGATAGAAGGTGTAACCAACAGTTTCCTTTGGTATTCAATGAAGACGTACTTCTCCGATTAAGGTTCGAGCTTATCAGGTTGAAACTTTTTCAAATAAGCATCGCAGCCCCAAACTTTAAGAAATGACAACTTTGGTTTCTTGCCAAACCGCAGTTCATAAGACGTCGTCTCAACGGATTTTTATGGTGCCCTATTTAAAGTGAATGCAGCTATCTCTAATGCATAACCCCAAAACGATAGTGGTAAATCGGTAAGATACATCATAGATCGCACCATATCCAATAAAGTGCGGTTACGACGTTCGGACACACCATTACGCTGTGGTGTTCCATGTGGCGTGAGCTGTGAAACTATTCCACCTTGTTTAAAATGAACAGCAAACTCGTAGCTCAAATATTCATCTCTACGATCAGATCATAGAAACTTTATTTTCTTGTTACGATGATTTTTCCACGTCACTCTGAAATTCTTTGAACTTTTCAACTATTTCAGACTTATGTTTCATCAAGTAGATATACCCATATCTGCTCAAATCATCTGTGAAGGTTAGAAAATAACGATACTTGCCACGAGCATCAACACCCATTGGATCGCATACATCGGTATGTATTATTTCCAACAAGTCAGTAGCTCGTTCCATTGTTCTGGAGAACGGAGTTTTAGTCATCTTGCCCAAAAGGCACGGTTCACAAGCATCAAATGATTCATAACCAAGTGATTCCGAAAATCCATCTTTATGGAGTTTCTTCATGCGCTTTACACCAATATGACCCAAACGGCAGTGCCACATATAAGTTTGCACTATCATTATTAACGTTGCATCTTTTGGCATCAATATTATGAATATGTTTGTCACTACGATCGAGATCCAACAAACTATTTTCATTGGGTGTATGACCATTGAAGGTTTTATTCATGTAAACAGAACAACTATTATTCTCTGACTTTAAATGAATAACCGTATTGCAATAAACATGATCAAATCATATTTATGCTCAACGCAAATGCCAAATAACATTTATTTAGGTTTAACACTAATCCCGAAAGTATAGGGAGTGTGCGATGATGATCATATCAATCTTGGAACCATTTCCAACACACATCGTCACTTCACCCTCAACTAGTCTCTGTCTATTCTGTAACTCCTATTTCGAGTTACTAATTTTAGCAACCGAACAAGTATCAAATACTCAGGGGCTACTATAAACACTAGTAAGGCACACATGAATAACCTGTATATCAAATATACCCTTGTTCACTTTGCCATCCTTCTTATCCACCAAATATTTAGGTTATTTCTGTTTCTAGTGACCATTTCCTTTGCAGTGTAAGCACTCAGTTTCAGGCTTTGGTTCAGCTTTGGGCTTCTTCCTGGGAGTGACAACTTGCTTGTCATTCTACTTGAAGTTCCCTTTCTTTCCCTTTGCCCTTTTCTTGAAACTGGTGATCTTGTCAATCATCAACACTTGATGCTCTTTTCTTGATTTCTACCTTCGTCGATTTCAGCATCACGAAGAGGTCGAGAATCGTTTTCGTCATCCCTTGCATTATAGTTCATCACGAAGTTCCAGTAAATCGGTGATGGTGACTAGAGAACTCTGCCAATCACTATCTTATCTAGAAGATTAACTCCCACTTGATTCAAGCGATTGTAGTACTCAGACAATCTAAGTACTTGCTCACTAGTTGAGCAATTCTCCTCCATCTTTTAGGCGAAGTATTTGTCAAAGGTCTCATACCTCTTGACACGGGCATGAGTCTGAAATACCAATTTCATCTCTTGAAACATCTTATATGTTCCATGATGTTTCAAAAACGTTTTTGTAGTCCCGGTTCTAAGCCATAAAGCATGGTGCACAAAACTATCAAGTAGTCATCATATTGAGCTAGCCAAATGTTCATAACGTCTGCATCTGCTCTTGCAATAGGTTTGTCACCTAGCGGTGCATCAAGGACATAATTTTTCTATGCAGCAACAAGGATAATCCTCAGATCACGGATTGAATCCGCATCATTGCTACTAACATCTTTCAACATAGTTTTCTCTAGGAACACATATAAAACATAGGGAAGCAACAACGCGAGCTATTGATCTACACCATAATTTGCAAAATACTACCAGGACTAAGTTCATGATAAATTAAAGTTCAATAAATCATATTACTTAAGAACTCCCACTTACATAGACATCCCTCTAATCATCTAAGTGATCATGTGATCCATATCAACTAAACCATAACTGATCATCACGTGAAATGGAGTAGCTTTCAATGGTGAACATCATTATGTTGATCATATCTACTATATGATTCACGCTCGACCTTTAGGTCTCAGTGTTCCGAGGCCATGTCTGCATATGCTAGGCTCGTCAAGTTTAACCCGAGTATTCTGCATGTGCAAAACTGGTTTGCACCCGTTGTAGATGGACGTAGAGCTTATCACACCCGATCATCACGTGGTGTCTAGGAACGACAAACTTTGGCAATGGTGCATACCCAGGGAGAACACTTTTATCTTGAAATTTAGTTTGAGATCATCTTATAATGCTACCATCAATCAAAGCAAGATAAGATGCATAAAAGATAAACATCACATGCAATCAATATAAGTGATATGATATGGCCATCATCATCTTGTGCTTGTGATCTCCATCTCCGAAGCACCTCCATGATTACCATCGTCACCGGCGCGACACCTTGATCTCCATCGTAGCATCGTTGTCATCTCGCCAATCTTATGCTTCTACGACTATCGCTACCGCTTAGTGATAAAGTAAAGCATTACAGGGCGATTGCATTGCATACAATAAAGCGACAACCATATGGCTCCTGCCAGTTGCCGATAACTTGGTTACAAAACATGATCATCTCATACAATAAAATATAGCATCACGTCTTGACCATATCACATCACAACATGCCCTGCAAAAACAAGTTAGACGTCCTCTACTTTGTTGTTGCAAATTTTACATGGCTGCTACGGGCTTAGCAAGAACCGTTCTTACCTACGCATCAAAACCACAACGATAGTTTGTCAAGTTGGTGCTGTTTTAACCTTCGCAAGGATGGGGCGTAGCCACACTCGGTTCAACTAAAGTTGGAGAAACAGACACCCGCTAGTCACCTGTGTGCGAAGCACGGCGGTAAAACCAGTCTCGCGTAAGTGTACGCGTAATGTCAGTCCGGGCCGCTTCATCCAACAATACCGCCGAACCAAAGTATGACATGCTGGTAAGCAGTATGACTTGTATCGCCCACAACTCACTTGTGTTCTACTTGTGCATATAACATCAACACATAAAACCTAGGCCCGGATGCCACCGTTGCGGAACGTAGTAATTTCAAAAATTTCCTACGCACATGCAAGATCATGGTGATGCATAGCAACGAGAGGGGAGAGTGTGTCCACGTACCCTCGTAGACCGAAAGCAGAAGCGTTATGACAACGCGGTTGATGTAGTCGTACGTCTTCATGATCCCACCGATCCAAGCACTGAACGTACGGCACCGCCGAGTTTAGCACACGTTCAGCTCGATGACGATCCCCGGACTCCGATCCAGCAGGGTGTCGGGGATGAGTTTCGTCAGCACGACGGTGTGGTGACGATGATGATGTTCTACCGACGCAGGGCTTCGCCTAAGCACCGCAACGATATGACCGAGGTGGAATATGGTGGAGGGGGGCACCGCACACGGCTAATGAACGATCACGAAGATCAACTTGTGTATCTAGAGGTGTCCCCTTCCTCCGTATATAAAGGGGGGAGGAGGAGGGGGCTGGCCAAGGGGTTGGCGCGCCCTAGGAGGGGGAAACCAACTCCAAGTAGGTTTGCCCCTCCCTTTCCTAGTCAAAGAAGGAGGGGGGAGGAAGGAGTGGGAGAGAGGAAAGGCAAGGGGGGCGCCGCCGCCCCCTTCCTTGTCCTATTCGGACTCAAAGGGAGGGGGCACGCCACTTGCCCTGGCTGGCCCCCCTCTTTCTCCACTAGGGCCCAATAAGGCCCATTAGTTCCCGTGGGGGTTCCGGTAACCCTCTAGCACTCCGGTTTTCTCCGAAATCACCCGGAACACTTCCGGTGTCTGAATATAGTCGTCCAATATATCAATCTTTATGTCTCGACCATTTCTAGACTCCTCGTCATGTCCATGATCACATCCGGGACTCCGAACTCCTTCGGTACATCCAAACTCGTAAGCTCATAATATAACTGTCATTGAAACCTTAAGCGTGCGGACCCTACGGGTTCGAGAACAATGTAGACATGACCGAGACACGTCTCCGGTCAATAACCAATAGCGGAACCTGGATGCTCATATTGGCTCCTACATATTCTACGAAGATCTTTATCGGTCAGACCGCATAACAACATATGTTGTTCCCTTTGTCATCGGTATGTTACTTGTCCGAGATTCAGTCGTCGGTATCTCAATACCTAGTTCAATCTTGTTACCGGCAAGTCTCTTTACTCGTTCCATAATACATCATCCTGCAACTAACTCATTAGTTGCAATGCTTGCAAGGCTTAAGTGATGTGTATTACCGAGAGGGCCCAGAGATACCTCTCCGACAATCGGAGTGACAAATCCTAATCTCGAAATATGCCAACCCAACATGTACCTTCGGAGACACCTGTAGAGCACCTTTATAATCACCCAGTTACGTTGTGACGTTTGGTAGCACACAAAGTGTTCCTCCAGTAAACGGGAGTTGCATAATCTCATAGTCATAGGAACATGTATAAGTCATGAAGAAAGCAACAACAACATACTAAACGATCAAGTGCTAAGCTAACGGAATGGGTCAAGTCAATCACATCATTCTCCTAATGATGTGATCCCGTTAATCAAATGACAACTCTTTGTCCATGGCTAGGAAACATAACCATCTTTGATTAATGAGCTAGTCAAGTAGAGGCATAGTAGTGACACTCTGTTTGTCTATGTATTCACACATGTATTATGTTTCCGGTTAATACAATTCTAGCATGAATAATAAACATTTATCATGATATAAGGAAATAAATAATAACTTTATTATTGCCTCTAGGGCATATTTCCTTCAGGAGCGTCTTTTTATTTTGCTAGTTTTTGCTTGCTGTTAGTTAGAATAATGTTTTGCATCTTTAGTTTCAATAAAAAAGTCAAGGATAGCCTTTGCCATGCTTATTTTGCTAGTATACATGTGTGGGGACCGCTTTTTCCGGGTATTAAATTCCCATAAAATGGCCCTTGTGCTCATCAGCCCCAGGATAACTTTTAGCTGATGAGGCACCAACTTGATACAGAAATTCCAAGCAAAATACAACATATGTAGTACAAGACCATTCTGGTCTGTGAGTACAACAAATGGGTTCTAGTGGTTGATGGCGGAAGCTGGTTGTGAAACATCAGTGCCCATGGAACTCCATTTCCCACGGGAGCAGCTGACCAGGTTAACTCCTATCTTCGCGAGGCTGCTATCACCGTAGCATAGGTTCTGGGCCGTCAACACGGTCGCTCCTTTCCGTGCAAGAAATCTGGCCAAGACAATAGCCAGGGACAAGCCAGTGAGTACTTTGAATGTACTCGCAAACATTATGAACACAAGTATAATATGGCAATGATGTGCTGAGAAATATTTTATGCTCATGAGGTCAGTCACAAAAGATAAATAAAACTCTGATGCGAATAAGCATGTTATATATGAATATGCAATGCCATAGAAGCATTAAATTTTTTGAAATAAATAACAAGCATGCACATAAAGGGCTTTAAAAGAAATGCCACAGTCGGGCGTCTGAGCGACACCACATAAAGGGCTTTAAAAGAAATGCCACAGTCGAGCGTCTGAGTGACACCACATAAAGGGCTTTAAAAGAAATGCCACAGTCGGGCGTCTGAGCAACACCACATAAAGGGCTTTAAAAGAAATGCCACAGTCGGGCGTCTGAGCGACACCACATAAAGGGCT
>NC_041385.1:760398577-760422260 GCF_002162155.2 Triticum dicoccoides
TAAAGGGCATTAAAAGAAATGCCACAGTCGGGCGTCTGAGCGACACCACATAAAGGGCTTTAAAATAAATGCCACAGTCGGGCGTCTGAGCGACACCACATAAAGGGCTTTAAAAGAAATGCCACAGTCGGGCGTCTGAGCGACACCACATAAAGGGCTTTAAAATAAATGCCATAGTCGAGCGTCTGAGCGACACCACATAAAGGGATTTAAAAGAAACAATCATATTGAATATCCCGGAGGTAGAACCATCCCAGAGATACTCGATGATGACAGTAATATCACGGGTTAGTCAACAACAATAATAATCATAATATTCACAAGTCACAAGTAGTAATTCCCGTTCTGGTTTAACAGTTTCACCTCCGAAGACCGACACTAAGACCGACACTTGACCCATCCCAGACTGTAATCCTTAACCATGGACACGACTATTCGAATAGATTTAATCTCTGCAGAGGGTGTACTCTTTACCCACGAGTAACGGATTCCATTAGTCCATTGGGACTAATTCCGTCTACGGTCTTTTAAATGAAAACGCACCTGACTTGCACACACCAGCTTAACTCACATGTGTCTGGAATCAACCACGACACCTGTCAAGCAAACTCTAAGTGGGGAGGCTACAACCTCGATTAGCATGGGATCACAAAATTTATACCGCGCGCAAAACTAGGGAAGCTACCCCCTCGGCTTCAACCGAAAACACCCATGCCCCCTGACCAGATGACTGGCTTTAATCCATGGCCGTGGTACCCTCATCCCGGCCCCTCTGTACGGTGGGTGCTAGAAAGGGGTTGACAAATTACTGAACCGTACTCTACTCGCTGTAGAGACGAGTGGTAGTACGGAACAAGTATGGGGGTTACTGGAACAAGACTCGATCTACGGTCGACTCAGGAGGTTTATATTCTTCCCTGCATGTCATGTATAACAACAACATTTCGACCAACAGGATCACCGCTCATTATACCCTACCATGCCATACCGGACATAACCGTCCCGACGGAGACCGGTGACAAAATCATGCCTACCCAAGGCAGAGGTTTTCCCAGGTTCCTGCCGGTATGCATGCAAGGCACATGAGGATGATTATCATCACACGTGTGTTCATTTCCAACAGCATGGAAATCAATAACATGCAGCCATGCATATGATCATATCACATGAAATAACAAGTTTCTCCAAAGTGAGGTCATGTTATAAACGTGTCATCGAACACAAAAAATATTATGCCGGGGTTCAGAATGCTTGCCTTCAGGTCATGGGAAGGCAGGGTGCATTTCAAACTCTTGAAATACTTCTCCTCTCTTCAAAAATCCTATTTTTGAAAATATAAATGAATTAACACACAAAAAAAAACAGCACAAAAAGTTGTTTGAAAATTTTCAAATAAATCTTAAAATAAACTAGGTTAAATTTGAGAGAGGTAGGAAAAAGAATTAATTCATTTGGAGTTATATTTAAAAAGTTATAGCCAGTCAAAGCTGTGGTCAAAAATCTGATTTTAAAAGTAAAATAAAACAGAAAGAGATAAAAAATGATTCGGACTGACCACGTCGAAGGCGTATACTAAAAAATATGTTTCCACTTATCCTGCATGGACCGTGCGTGGTCACTGACAGTGGGCCCGCCTGGCCCACTGGTCAGGTTTGACCAGTCCACGCGCGCGTCGCCTCCTCCGGCCGAAACAGAGGCGGAGCTCCGGCAAGGCTCGCCGGTGAATGACGGCACCACTCGGAAAACGGAGGCCATCCACGTGCTCCGGGGATCAAGACGGTTACTCCGGTGGTTGATATGGTCTCTGGGGTGGACGGAGTTGCCGACGGTGAGCTTGGCGGCGGACGGTGGTCGTCGGCCAAAGTGATTTTTCCCCCGCAGTGGGTCTCGATCAAAATTGAGCAGGGGGATGGATTTACAAGGGGGAGAGGGAGTTCCTGGTGAAGAGAGTGGAGAGGGGGAGGCTCTGGTGGTGTCGGAATGATCGGGGCAGTGGCGGCGGCTGTAGTTGCCGAAGATGGGGGAGAAGACCTCCCCGGGTCGATTGGCTGCCACGGGAGAGCTAGTGGAGCATGCTGAGGCTGCTTCCCAATGGAACGTGCTCGGGGGCCTCCTTATATAGCGCAACAAGGTCGGTTTGCGGCGGCCGGGGATAAGTTTGTCGGCGAACCACCTCCCTGTAGCGTCAGGGCGTCGTGGCGACGACGAGAGCTAGCCGACGGGCGAGGGGATAAACTTGCGCTGCTCACAGGGGCAGGTGGTGAGCCGGGGTGGCTTGGGCGGCGCTAGCCTGAGTCAGGGCTGTCGGGCGGCCGTGGCGGCTAGTTCTCGGCTTGCCGGGGACGCGGCGAGGCTCTGCTTGGCGCGTTGCGGTGAATGGGGAGCATGCTGCGCGCAAGGGGACACGGCGTGCCGGCTGCGGTCGGTCACGGGCTGGGGTGAGTGCGGGGCGTGACGCGGTGGCTCGGGCGTCGCTCGTGCAATACGCGCGCTCTGGGCGTGTCCAGTGCACGCACGGAAGGTGTTCGACACAATGCCGTGGCGTGCTACAGGTCACAGGTGAGGTTGGCAAGCAACAGAACTAGGTTAGAGGTAGAGGGAAACTCCAGGGACAAGGTGGTTTGGTCAGGTGGCCAAGTTCATAATGTAGACTTGAGATCATGCCAATACAGTCCATGCACTCCAGGTGTTTGTCAAAATGCCAAAGACACCTAGGCTTTTCTTGGAGGAGCCAAATCTTCCAGATCAGTGTCACCTTGGATGCACAAGAGGGTGGTGAGGTTAGTTTGCAAAAAGGAGAAACTTGCTAGTGCAAGTTTTGAAAAACTTCAATTCTGGGCAGAACTTAATGGCATTAGTTCATGCACCAAAAATATGACAATGGTGGCATGCTCCTATGCTTAGGGGTATAGTATGGAGAACTACAAGTAGGGAAAAGAATCTAGGGCCAAAGAGCAAGCAATAATATGGTTGCTGTACAAACCATCATGTTGGACCAGAATGGAGATGAGGTTGATTCACTCAAAATTTTCAAAGAACATCCCTGGATTTTTGCATATAATGGAATCATATGCTCCTACTGACATCCCATAATTTTGGTGGAAGCTAGAAAGAAATATTTAAAAGGGTTGCAGTGCAAAACATGTGTAGCACTCAAAATATGTAATGAATGAACTATATTATTGCATAAAAGTGATTTAGAGGCATCACATGACATCTTCAAATTTTGGTGGAATTTTTAGTTAAGTTTATCAAATGGTTGTAGTACAAAAAGAGCTCCAAACTTGAAACAAGTCATTTTAAAGAATATAGCTCAGGGTGGAATAATTTAATAAATAATCCTACTGATTAGGAAATTGTTTTAATGAGATGGCATAGAAGTTCAATATGTTTGGAAGGATCCACTTGGGAAAAATAAATCCTTAATAATAAAAGAAAGGTTTTGAAATCAACAGAAATATTCTTGCAGGCAAAAATTATAACTCTTGGCAAAATTTTAATAACTAAAACCTGGTTAAATTTTTTGGGGTGTTACAGTTACTACCCCCCTTAAGAGAAATCTCGTCCTTGAGATTTGCTAAGAGCCGTTGTGGAAAACAAATGCTCCATATGTGTTCGAGCAGTTGTGAGTCTACTGCCGTGGTGCTGCGCGAATAAAAATAATCCATGTAGTGAGGGGATAAACGTTGCAGCAACTTAGGGAAAGGAAATCTCATTCTAGGATTTTTCGCGGTTACACAAGTTAAATCACGAAGAAAACTGGTCATACTAGTAGAAACTGAATACACGACTGGTCGCACAAATTCGAGGTACCATGCACAAGTTACAACGTAATAATAAATGTTGCAATAACAAACACAGTAGTGTTGTCTAACATGAAAACGGTAACTGGACGGGGTCCCGATAAAATGTCTCTGGTAAAGGGATACACTCCTCTTCTATCAGAGGAAGTGGATTGACCAGTCGATGTATGCGTCTCTCCAGGTCGGGTCTCAATGGTCTGCCGATGGCAATCTGAGGGTTCAGATCAGTGAGATTCTGGAGATAATCCATTACTCGCTGGTTCAAATGCTCTTGAGCGATGATGTACTGGATAAGGTTGGTCAGTACTGGGTCTCTCTCAATCCGTCCACCGGGAAAAGATGTTACTCCTCCGGGTGCTGCACGGCTCGGAAAGTAATAATATCCTCGTTCACGGGCATAGGGCACTGCGGATCAAAGTTGAGCAATCGCTTCTTTCGCAGCAGCTTCTATGGCCAGGTGTGGGGTTGGCATAGATTTCCCCACGAAGGAAACTTCCGTTGGATCTTGATTGGAGTCTACGGGAGGAATGTGTACTTCTGCCCAATATTCCGAGGTGGAAAAAGTGATTCTCGATTTGAACAGCTCGTACTGGGGTGGATATGTAGAACCCATAGTACTGCGGGTAAAGTCCCACAATATCTTGACAAAGCTACCTGGGGTTGCATCTGGGGTTCTTAGATGAATACTGGGGCTCGACATGACAGGAAGAAGGTTGTGAGGGTGGTGCACAAGATGTGGGGTGCTTGGTAAGGTCACGAGGTGGCCTTTATATAGCAATGGAGCTGGGTCATTTCACCGTGGTGAAAGGTAATAAATTTACCAGCTTAGCTCCAAAGGTCGGGTCAGTGTCAGAGATACACATATCTCATAAAGAGACGTGTTACTGTGGTTGTCGTCGGGGTTGGTTTTGGTAGCTGTGCCCGGAAAATGTGCACTATGTGCTAACAAAAATACGCAAGGATATTATTAAAACAGAGGCACAACGATAGGCTGCGTTTATATACAAGGTCGCACGATTACAAAGCGAGGATACACTGAGACTCGGCAATACTCGTACAGCTTAGTCTACCTCGTTTATGTCTAAACAGGCGTGTCTGGTGGATGTCGAGGCTTCTCCACGGGTCTCACTGCCGGGATTAGTCGGAGATGGCGGAGGAACTGCAGGGTTAGGGTAGCGATGATGACCATCACGGGGATTGTTTGCCACAATCTCGTTGGAGTGTGCTCCCAAAAGGTGACGAAGCACTTCTGGGGTCATCAAGACACCTTGGCCGCTGGTTGGAGTTGACCTCAGGGTCTCGATCGGGTGTCCAAACAACACGAGTGGGTTGTCGGCGTCGGACTCGGCTTCCCTGCTTGCCGAGGCTCGGCGAACCAGCTCTCCTCGAGCTGCGATCAGATCAATAGTGATCTGATCAAACAATGCCTCTAGTGCACTTACATAGCGCACTAGGTGCAACAACGCGGGATCCGTCTTGTGGTCTCCGCTGGCAACTTGGGGTGGTCTACCATACCCTTCACGCCTGGGGTAGTAGTAGAACGAGCGACAGTGAACTCTGGGCGACAACTGCCGAAGTTGAACTATAGCTTCTCGAGCAGCTAGCTGGACGGCTTGTGGCTCGAAGGAAGTTGTTCTCCCAGTGAACCTGTAGGGGCGTTCTGGGGATAGACCCCTACCGTAGATGTGCACAGTGGCCCAAAATTGACAGCTTTCACCGCCCATGGGTCCTTGGTACACAACATATTTTGGGGTTCTTCTAACGCGTAGGCACGACGGGTGAGGTTAGTGAGTATGGTCACAAAACCTCCAAGGTTGGTCGCTGTGGTCTCGTTGTGCACGACGGGGCCTGGCATTATGGCTCGGTTTTGGGGTAGAGGCTGTGCTAGGTTGGGGCTAGCGTGCCCTTTTTATAGAAAAAGGGGACGAAGTCTTCCTTCGCACGCTTGTGAAGTAGACATGTTGGGCGCTGGTTACTGGCGCGTGATCGACAGGCTAGGTGGATAGGTTGGGCACCGACTGCCAAAATTGTCGGGGTCACTGTGTGGCTATCTTGCATGAGAAGCTCGGCTGGGGTTTGGTTAAGGTCTGGTGGGTTGGTTTACCTAAGATTTTTGACCTGGCTAAGATAGGATTAGCCAATGGTCAACCTGACTCTGATACCAAGTCTGTGGGGACCAGTTTTTCTGGGTATTAAATTCCCAGAAAATGGCCCTTGTGCTCATCAGCCCCAGGATAACTGTTAGCTGATGAGGCACCAACTTGATACAGAAATTCCAAGCAAAATACAACATATGTAGTACAAGACCATTCTGGTCTGTGAGTACAACAAATGGGTTCTAGTGGTTGATGGCGGAAGCGGGTTGTGAAACATCAGTGTCCATGGAACTCCATTTCCCACGGGAACAGCTGACCAGGTTAACTCCTATCTTCGCGAGGCTGCTATCACCGTAGCATAGGTACTGGGCCGTCAACACGGTCGCTCCTTTCCGCGCAAGAAATCTGGCCAAGACAATAGCCAGGGACAAGACAGTGAGTACTTTGAAAGTACTCGCAAACATTATGAACACAAGTATAATATGACAATGATGTGCTGAGAAATATTTTATGCTCATGAGGTCAGTCACAAAAGATAAATAAAACTCTCATGCGAATAAGCATGTTATATATGAATATGCAATGCCATAGAAGCATTAAATTTTTCCCTGCATGCTGTAGAGACGAGTGGTAGTACGGAACAAGTATGGGGGTTACTGGAACAAGACTCGATCTATGGTCGACTCAGGAGGTTTATATTCTTCCCTGCATGTCATGTATAACAACAACATTTCAACCAACAGGATCACCGCTCATTATACCCTACCATGCCATACCGGACATAACCGTCCCGACGGAGACCGGCGACAAACTCATGCCTACCCAAGGCAGAGGTTTTCCCGGGTTCCTGCCGGTATGCATGCAAGGCACATGAGGATGATTATCATCACACGTGTGTTCATTTCCAACAGCATGGAAATCAATAACATGCACCCATGCATATGATCATATCACATGAAATAACAAGTTTCTCCAAAGTGAGGTGATGTTATAAACGTGTCATCGAACACAAAAAATATTATGCCGGGGTTCAGAATGCTTTCCTTCAGGTCATGGGAAGGCAGGGTGCATTTCAAACTCTTGAAATACTTCTCCTCTCTTCAAAAATCCTATTTTTGAAAATATAAATGAATTAACACACAAAATAAAAACAGCACAAAAAGTTGTTTGAAATCTTTTCAAATAAATCTTAAAATAAACTAGGTTAAATTTGAGAGAGGTAGGAAAAAGAATTAATTCATTTGGAGTTATATTTAAAAAGTTATAGCCAGTCAAAGTTGGGGTCAAAAATCTGTTTTTAAAAAGAAAATAAAACAGAAAGAGAAAAAAAAACGATTCGGACTGACCACGTCGAAGGCATATTCTAAAAAATACGTTTCCACTTATCCTGCATGGACCGTGCGGGGTCACTGACAGGGGGCCCGCCTGGCCCACTGGTCAGGTTTGACCAGTCCACGCGCGTGTCGCCTCCTCCGGCCGAAACAGAGGCGGAGCTCCGGCGATGCTCGCCGGTGAATGACGGCACCGCTCAGAAAACGGAGGCCATCCACGTGCTCAGGGGATCAAGACGGTTACTCCGGTGGTTGATATGGTCTCTGGGGTGGACGGAGTTGCCGACGGTGAGCTTGGCGGCGGACGGTGGTCGTCGGGCAAAGTGATTTTTCCCCCGCAGTGGGTCTCGATCAAAATTGAGCAGGGAGATGGATTTACGAGGGGGAGAGGGAGTTCCTGGTGAAGAGAGTGGAGAGGGGGAGGCTCTGGTGGTGCCGGAATGATCGGGGCAGTGGCGGCGGCTGCAGTTGCCGGAGACGGGGAGAAGACCTCCCCGGGTCGATTGGCTGCCACGGGAGAGCTAGTGGAGCATGCTGAGGCTGCTTCCCAATGGAACATGCTCGGGGGCCTCCTTATATAGCGCAACAAGGTCGGTTTGCGGCGGCCGGGGATAAGTTCGTCGGCGAATCGCCTTCCTGTAGCGTCAGGGCGTCGTGGCGACGACGAGAGCTAGCCGACGGGCGAGGGGATAAACTTACGCTGCTCACAGGGGCAGGTGGTGAGCCGGGGTGGCTTGGGCGGTGCTGGACTGAGTCAGGGCTGTCGGGCGGCCGTGGCGGCTAGTTCTCGGCTTGCCGGGGACGCGGCGAGGCTCTGCTTGGCGCATTGCGGTGAGTGGGGAGCATGCTGCGCGCAAGGGGACACGGCGTGCCGGCTGCGGTCGGTCACGGGCTGGGATGAGTGCGGGGCGTGACGCGGTGGCTCGGGCGCCGCTCGTGCAATACGCGCGCTCTAGGCGCGTCCAGTGCACGCACGAAAGGTGTTCGACACAATGCCGTGGCGTGCTACAGGTCACAGGTGAGGTTGGCAAGCAACAGAACTAGGTTAGAGGTAGAGGGAAACTCCAGGGACAAGGTGATTTGGTCAGGTGGCCAAGTTCATAATGTAGACTTGAGATCATGCCAATACAGTCCATGCACTCCAGGTGTTTGTCAAAATGCCAAAGACACCTAGGCTTTTCTTGGAGGAGCCAAATCTTCCAGATCAGTGTCTCCTTGGATGCACAAGAGGGTGGTGAGGTTAGTTTGCATAAAGGAGAAACTTGCTAGTGCAAGTTTTGAAAAACTTCAATTCTGGGCAGAACTTAATGGCATTAGTTCATGCACCAAAAATATGCCGATGGTGGCATGCTCCTGGGCTTAGGGGTATAGTATGGAGAACTACAAGTAGGGAAAAGAATCTAGGGCCAAAGAGCAAGCAATAATATGGTTGCTGTACAAACCATCATGTTGGACCAGAATGGAGATGAGGTTGATTCACTCAAAATTTTCAAAGAACATCCCTGCATTTTTGCATATAATGGAATCATATGCTCCTACTGACATCCCATAATTTTGGTGGAAGCTAGAAACAAATTTTTAAAAGGGTTGCAGTGCAAAATTGCCCACTGGACCAGAGAGGAAAAACATGTGTAGCACTCAAAATATGTAATGAATGAACTATATTATTGCATAAAAGTGATTTAGAGGCATCACATGACATCTCCAAATTTTGGTGGAATTTTTAGTTAAGTTTATCAAATGGTTGTAGTACAAAAAGAGCTCCAAACTTAAAACAAGTCATCTTAAAGAATATAGCTCAGGGTGGAATAATTTAATAAATAAACCTACTGATTAGGAAATTGTTTTAATGAGATGGCATAGAAGTTCAATATGTTTAGAAGGATCCACTTGGGAAAAATAAATCCTTAATAATAAAAGAAAGGTTTTGAAATCAACAGAAATATTCTTGCAGGCAAAAATTATAACTCTTGGCAAAATTTTAATAACTAAAACCTGGTTAAATTTTTGGGGTGTTACAACATGTTGCTGTTTGAAAACAGAAAGTTTACCGTTGTTGCAAAAATTCCCTAGAAAAGTCAGAGAATGGTATAATGTTGAATCGTTTTTCATATTAAGCTATGATAAATTTATTACAGTGGGAATTTTAGTTCATAATTTTTGGAGTCAGGGAAGTATTGTTACTCTTGCATTCTTTACAGACTGTACTGTTTTGACAGATTGCTGTTATGGTTGCATTGTTTGCATATGTTTGCTTGTTTAATGATTCTATTTGATGATAGGAGTATTAAATATGCAGAGGCATTTAGTATGCAATGTTGAATAATAATGTTAGTGATTTTTTACAGTAGAAGATGATATGGTTTTGCATTGGTTTATACTAACCTATCTCACGAGTTCTCGTTGAGTTTGTTGTGAATGAAGCTTTTGATAAAAAGAGAAACCGTGACATGAAAGGAATTAAGGAGACACAAAAGCTCAAGCTTGGGTATCCCGAAGGCACCCCGAGATAATATTTCAAGAAGTCTCAAGCATCTAAGCTTGGGGATGCCTCGGTAGGCATCCCACCTTTCTTCTTCAACAACTATCGGTTAGTATCGGTTGAGCCTAAGTTTTTGGTTCTTCACATGAGTTGTGCTATCCTTGCAATGTCATTTTATTTTGTTTTTCTTGCTGCTTGAATACAATGCCAATATCTGAAATTCTTTAATGAGAGAGAGTCTTTACATAGTTGCAAAATTATTTAGCTACTTATTGATCTTCAGTTATATCTTGTCGGAGTAGTTTGTCGTTTGCTCTAGTACTTCACTTATATCTTTTAGAGCACAACGGTGGTTATATTTTGAAGAAATTGCTAGTCTCTCATACTTCACTTATATTATTTTGAGAGTCTTAAAAAGCATGGTAATTTGAATGAAAACTATGATAGGAAGTGAATTGGATGCCATGATCAATATGTTGCTTGATAATTGTTTTGAGATATAAAGGTAGTAATGTTAGAGTCATGCTAGTGGATAATTATGAAACTGAGAAATACTTTTGTTGAAGTTCGCAAGTCCCGTAGCATGCACGTATGGTAAAAGTTGTGTGACAAATTTGTTGCATGAGGTGCTCTTTTGATTGTCTTCCTTATGAGTGGCAGTCGGGGATGAGCGATGGTCTTTTCCTACCAATCTATCCCTCTTGGGGCATGCGTAGTAGTACTTTGCTTCGAGGGCTAAGTAGACTTTTGTAATAAGTATATGAGTTCTTTATGACTAATGTGAGTCCATGGATATACGCACACTCATCCTTCCACTTTGCTAGCCTCTCTTATTACCGCGTAACTTTCGCCGGTATTGAACCCATTATATACCTTCCTCAAAACAGCCACCATACCTACCTATTATAGCATTTCCATAGCCATTCCGAGATATATCGCCATGCAACTTTCCACCGTTCCGTTCATATGACACACATTATTTTTGTCATATTTCTCTGTGCATGATCATGTAGTTGACATCGTATTTGTGGCAAAGCCACCATCATATTCTTCATACATGTCGCTCTTGATTCATTGCATATCCCAGTATACCGTCGGAGGCATTCACATAGAGTCATATCTTTTTCTAGCTTTGAGTTGTAAATCCATAAAAGTGTGATGATTTTCATTATTAGAGCATTGTCCCAGTGAGGAAAGGATGATGAAGACTATGATTCCCCCACAAGTCGGGATGAGACTTCAGACTTTGCAAAAGAAAAAAAGGGGGGGCGGGGGCAAAGAAAAAAAAAAGAGAAAGGCCAAAAAGAAAAAAAAGAAAAAAAGAAAAAAAAAGAATGAGAGAAAAAGAGAGAAGGGACAATGCTACTATCTCTTTCGCCACACTTGTGCTTCAAAATAGCACCATGATCCTCATGATAGAGATTCTCATATGTTGTCACTTTCATATACTAAGTGGGAATTTTTCATTATAGAACTTCGCTTGTATATTCCAATGATGGGCTTCCTCAAAGTGCCCTAGGTCTTCGTGAGCAAGCAAGTTGGATGCACACCCACTTAGTCTCTTTTGTTGAGCTTTCATATATTTATAGCTCTAGTGCATCCGTTGCATGGCAATCCCTACTCACTCACATTGATATCTATTGATGGGCATCTCCATAGCCCGTTGATACGCCTAGTTGATGTGAGATTATCTTCTCCCTCTTTTTGTCCTCACAACCACCACCATCTACCACCATAGTGCTATGTCCATGGCTTACGCTCATGTATTGCGTAAGAGTTGAAAAAGCTGAAGCGCGTTAAAAAGTATGAAACAATTGCTCGGCTCGTCATCGCGGTTGTGCATGATGGGAGTATTTTGTGTAATGAAAATGAAGCATGGCCTAACTATATGATTTTGTAGGGATAAGCTTTCTTTGGCTATGCTATTTTGATAGGACATGATTATTTGTTAGTATGTTTTGAAGCATTATTATTTTTATGTTTTGTAAAGCTTTTATCTTGAACCATTTGGATCTGAACATTCATGCCACAATAAAGAAAATTACATTGAGAATCATGCTAGGTAGCATTCCACATCAAAAATTCTGTTTTTATCATTTACCTACTCGTGGACGAGCAAGAATTAAGCTTGGGGATGCTTGATACGTCTCCAACGTATCTATAATTTTTGATTGTTCCATGCTATTATATTATCTGTTTTGAATGATTATGGGCTTTATTATATACTTTTATATTATTTTTGGGACTAACCTATTAACCGGACCATATTGCTATTTTATTGCCTGTTTCAGTATTTCGAAGAAAAGGAATATCAAACGGAGTCCAAATGACATGCCAATTTTTGAGGATTTTTTATGGACCAAAATAAGACCATGGAGCATCGGAGTTGGGCCAGAAGAGCTCCGGGCTGCCCATGAGATAGGAGGGCGCGCCCCTAGGGGGGGCGCCCTCCTGTCTCGTGGACGGCCCGGAGACCCCCCCTGACGTGAAACCAACACCAATAATTCCTATAAATACTGAAACTTTCAGGAATTAACCTAGATCGGGAGTTCCTCCGCCACAAGCCTCTGTAGCCACCAAAAACCTCTTGGGAGCCCTTCCCGGCACCCTGCGGGAGGGGGGATCCTTCACCGGTGGCCATCTTCATCATCCCGGCGCTCTCCATGACGAGGAGGGAGTAGTTCACCCTCGAGGCTGAGGGTATGTACCAGTAGCTATGTGTTTGATCTCTCTCTCTCTCTCTCTCTCTCTCTCTCTCTCTCTCTCTCTCGTGTTCTCTCTCGTGTTCCCTCTATGGCACGATCTTGATGTATCCCGAGCTTTGCTATTGTAGTTGGATCTTATGATGTTTCTCCCCCTCTACTCTCTTGTGATGAATTGAGTTTCCCCTTTGAAGTTATCTTATTGGATTGAGTCTTTTATGAGAACACATGATGTATGTCTTGCCGTGCTTATCTGTGGTGACAATGGGATATCATGTGCCTCTTGATGTATGTTTTGGTGACCATCTTGCGGGTTCCGCCCATGAACCTATGCATAGGGGTTGGCACACGTTCTTGACTTTCCGGTAGAAACTTTGGGGCACTCTTTGAAGTACTTTGTGTTGGTTGAATAGATGAATCTGAGATTGTGTGATGCATATTGTATAATCATGCCCACGGATACTTGAGGTGACAATGGAGTATCTAGGTGACATTAGGGTTTTGGTTGATTTGTGTCTTAAGGTGTTATTCTAGTACGAACTCTTGAATAGATTGATCCAAAAGAATAACTTTGAGGTGGTTTCGTACCCTACCGTAATCTCTTCGTTCGTTCTCCGCTATTGCTGTCTTTGGAGTGACTCTTTGTTGCATGTTGAGGGATTGTTATATGATCTATCTATGTTATTATTGTTGAGAGAACTTGCACTAGTGAAAGTATGAACCCTAGGCCTTGTTTCCTAGCATTGCAATACCGTTTACGCTCACTTTTACCACTTGTTACCTTGCTGTTTTTATAATTTCAGATTACGAAAACCTTTATCTACCATCCATATTGCACTTGTATCACCATCTCTTCGCCGAACTAGTGCACCTATACAATCTACCATTATATTGGGTGTGTTGGGGACACAAGAGAGTCTTTGTTATTTGGTTGCAGGGTTGTTTGAGAGAGACCATCTTCATCCTATGCCTCCTACGGATTGATAAACCTTAGGTCATCCACTTGAGGCCTTGTTTGGTTAATCCTCCTCCCAAGGGGATTGAAGAGGATTGGGGGGGGATTTTGTCTTGTAGAGGGTTTAATCCCCCTCAATCCCTGTCAATCCCCTTCAAAATCCACCTCAACCGAACAACGACTGAGGGAAATTTGCTACTGTCCTACAAACCTATGCACTTGCAGGCCCAACAACGTCTACAAGAAGAAGGTTGTGTAGTAGACATCAGTGGTGCAAAAGATCCACAACGCCACATCTTCGTGTGTTTAACTGATAATGCAGTCAATGAAATGACAAAGACCCTTCTGACCGAGAGCCTGGAAGACTGCAGCAAAGTGGTACTGAACCATTTCTGCAAACTTAACCCGCCACCAGATGTGAGTCTCTAAATCACTGATTTTACCTTATCAGTCAAATGTTCTATTAACTCAACTTTGATGACTTTCACAAGCTGAATCCGATTTTTGGAATAAATAATATGACCATGATGCTGCCAAGAAATTGAGTGCCAAAGTGAAAACCGCCAAGAGAGCCATCAAGAAGAATAAGAAGAAATTAAGCGCTTCTGAGATGTTTGAACTGGATGACAACTCTGAGTCGGAGGTAGCCCTTGATTCCCTTGGCTCCTTTTTCAACTATCTTATTGACACTGATTATCATGAGGATGACACGGGGGCCAGTAAAGCAGTCGAAGAAGAGGTAACTATCATTTCCCCCGACTCGGCGCCTTTGCCAAGACAAAAAATTCGTCGGGTAACTCGGAAAGTAAGATTTTCACACCCCTTAGCTCATTTGGATCCTAACTTTCTTTTGAAGCAACAACAGCACGAGAACCGGCAACAAACTCGGACAAGCGGAGGTAAGAGTTATCCTCTGGCTTACCATATTCTCCAGCTCCACGAAAATGTCGAAACGAGGTCCTTCCAAATTTAAACTCTTTTTATCCTCTAGCGGGTCTCATTCGCCAGCCACTTAATTCTTTCGATTCAAACTATCAGGAGACTTCTCGCTCCTCTTCCGGCAACTCATCACAGACCCAGCTGCCGGCTTTCAAAACTGCCCCTGGGAATCAACAATTACTTATTATTTTCTACCTCCTTGGGCTCTTATATTTGTACTTACCTCTCATAATCCATGTAGTGGAAAAGCAAAACCTAGCAAGAAGGCAAAGGTGATCAAGCCAGTTGAAGACCCCCAAAGTCCATGAACTAGAGCAGCAAATTCCAGCTCCTGGCGCCTCCGTGCAAAAATCAGAAGAGCCTGTTCATGATGTTCCACCAGAAATTCCTGACCTTTCCAGTGACCAGACAAACATCAATCCTTTGAACACTGAATCATCAAGCCCAATTAAACTGTTAGGAACACATGCCGACGATGTTATGATCACTAGCGCCGGCTTCAAAGAGCCAGGAAAGTCTACTGTCTTGGCCAAGCACTCCGCCAAAGAAGAATTTATTGAAAGGCGAAAAGTGAGATTTGACATCGCCAACTATTCTCAATTGAGCATTAATGAAGTACTCTCTGGTTATCTCAACCAAGTATATACCAGCCGCGACCTTGAAGTTGATATGGTGAAGCAGATGCATCAAAAATATGAGGTATGAATTCCTGCTTTAATAAGTTATGCATATCCTGTCAGCCCCCAAGTCTACTGTGTATGATGGGTCCTTGAGTGGATGACAAGCAATGTACACCATGAAGCCAAAGCTCTTGATCTCATTGAGCTTACAGGCCTGTCCACTCCAGGTGAACTATATGAACCTGGTTGTCAGCTTCACCGCAATGCATTGGAAAGCATCTTCCAGAAGCCAGAGCCCAATATGAGCCAAATGCTGAGTATGATGAAGCCACTACCGCAGGATGCTGAATATCCCAAGGAATTCTTTGTTGATGACCTAGAGTATCTGCCCCGCACCATCTATCACATTATCAGGAAAACTCTATGGCCCATCAAAGGACATTCTTTCTTAGCAAAGCTTGAAGGTGCAATGAAGACATAGGTCTTCTATATTCTCAATGGCATAAGCTTCAATGCTCAAGATTTCTTCATTTGTCAATTTGCTGCATCTGGCTCAGACATATTTGGACTGAAATTCTATGCTCCATGGGTAATGCGTCTGATCAAGCTTCACTCCGCTGTTAACTACCAACCCTCTGCACGCAACCATCTCATATGCCTGCCAGAGGTTGATATGTCAGTCGAAGCCATATACCCAGAGCCTGCCAAGGAGGCAATATATCTTCACAATGTCGATCGTCAGAGTTTCTCTCAGAATGTTGAAGGCGTTCAAGCTGCTGCTCATGTTTATCCGCTGGCTGGCAATACTCGCCGTGCTCGCACTGAAGCCACTGATAGCACCATTGCTCCAAGACCTCGAAGGAGATCTCGCGTGCTCAATGACCAAGAGCTTCTCGTGGCCTTGCATCAAAAACACGATAAGCATCATTACTGGCAAAAGTGTCAGATGCAAAGTCTCTTGATGGATATTAACCGCATTCGCAACCTTGCCATCAAGAATGCATTTGTCACTCATGAAACTAGTCGGAGGACACGGAAGAGTCTAACATTGCTCAGTGCTGAAGCTGAACTTCAAGATGATGGCTTCACAGAGAGATACAAGTTCGATACCACTCCTCCGAGGAATGTTGTCTTACGTCGAACGCCATCACTGGAAGATTCTGACTATTCCTCCTCCGCGGCAACTGTAAATGCCAGAGTTCTTGATGACACCGATGATGCTACTTCACCACCTCCTCATGGGAACAAGTAGAGACTATGTCTTCAAACCTTTTTGGTCATTACTGACAAAAGGGGGAGAAGCATATGTTGATAGTCTTCAAGCGGGTCCATATGGGTGGTTGCTATATTTTTGCCAAGTGTTTACAACTCTCGCTTTTGATACATTTGGTTCTTTGGGTTGTAACACTTAAACTTGATGGTCGTCTGCTACTTTCTCTGATATTATGTGATGCGATGATAAATCCCGCATGAAGCCATTTCGCAGACGTCCATTTTTCATTATGCATGTCATTATTCTTGTATATCTGTTCATGCATGATGTATTGTCTTCATATGGTGAAGAGGATCTCCACAAGTACAACCTGCCATGTGCATTTGCATTCCAACGCAAAACATCTATACGCACATCTTCAGGGGGAGCCTTTTTACCACCTATGAAGACAATATCTTAATCCTTTACAATTTCACATACTTTTATCACCGTTGAAAACTTCAACCTGTTTGTCATCAATCACCAAAAAGGGGGAGATTGTAAGTGCATCTAGTGCCGCCCCCTAGTTGGTTTTGGAGTATTGATGACAAACCTGGTTGAGGGACTAATGTGTTTGTGAGAATTGCAGGATAACACATGTAGTAGTCCCTCATTGATTCGGTTTAGCTACCGTAGATGACCCCTAAAAATGTGTGAAGACATTGAAGACAATGGTGGTCTGTGAAGCTATTCATGTTGAAGATTATGACATCAGGAGACATCACATGAAGACTATGGAGCGCGAAGACTTAGTTGTTTCATTGTTTCCTTTTCTTCTTTGTTGAGTCATAGGAACCACCGCACTGTTAAGTGGGGTCCAAGTGAACAAAGTCAGAGTGACTGAAATGATGCTCAACCAAATTCTATGTCTTCGAGCGAAGACAATGAGAGAAAATCTTATCAAGAGTCGGATGAGTCAGCTTTACTTGTAGCCCAAGTCAAGCTGCCGCGTGTGTTTGAAATCTGACCGTTGGTGTCAATTCCTTAGTGACCCAAGGTCATTTCAGACAAATCAGGTCGGGTTGCCCAGTGGCTATAAGTAGCCCACCCCCTACACCATAAATTGGTGGCTGCTCAGAGTTACTGCACGGCTTTTGTCATTTGAGAGCAACCCACATCTGAAGATTTTGAGAGGGAATCCTTGCGAGGACAAAGCCCAAACCACCCAGGGCCCAAAGAGTGTTTGGCATCGCTGAAGTCTTTTTGTTCGCGTGATCTGAAGACTTGTTACACTTGAGGACTGTGAATCCTCCAGCCGGTTAGGCGTCACGTTCTGAGCATCCAAGAGTCATTATGAATTGCCGGTGAACGAAGTCTGTGAAGGTTTGGAAGTCTACCTTGAAGACTTACCTGAGTGATTGGCGGGGACTAGGTGTCCTTAGCTCAAGGGGAATAAGGTGAAGACACGGTCTTCTGAGTTGAATATCAGCCTCCCTAACCAGACGTACAGTTGTCACAGCAACTGGAACTGGTCGAACAAATCTCTATCTCCTCCAAGCGACTGGTTCTATCTCTCACTTCTCTTTAACTTATAGTTTGTCTTCGTGAAGTCATTGTCTGCTTGCTTTATCTGTTTGACTTCATTACGTGACTACTTGGTCTGATTGGCTTCATGCTATCTTCCATCTTGATCCTTACTACCTAGCTGCCGATACTCTTCGTGCTTTCACTTCATTGAATACTTGACTATGGCCTGCCTAGTGTAGTCTACGTACCTTCCACTGCATACGAATAGTGTCATTTCCATCGTTTGTCTTCGAAACTCCCATGTTTTGAAGACTTTTATAAAAATCGCCTATTCACCCCTCCTCTAGTCGATAACTAGCCCTTTCACTCGGTCTTTGGGAAGAAGAGAGGAAGTGAGATGGAGAGAAGAGAAGGCAGAGTAGGGACGACACGTCTCACTGCTGCTTGTCCGGCGGCGCCTCCGGTCGGCGAATCCAGGTTTGATTTTCGGATTCCTCTCCTTCCGCTGCACGATGGAGGTTGCCAGCCGCCACTCTTCCTACCCCGCGCACCTCCTCTCCCTAGCCGCACCTCCCTGCGTTCATGAAGACGTCCTCGCCTGCATCTCACTGTTTCTTTGTTGTCCATGGATAAGGAGCGACAGATTTGACAGAAAATAGAAAAGGAGAAGATTTTCTAGGATAAAAGGAGAGGATCTTAGAACAAGGGAATTTTTAGCTGTATTTAACGGACTATTTTGTGTGATTTCCAGAATTTATAGGCAAGGTCTGTTTGACTGATACCCCCCATGCAATGAAAATCAGATCCGTTCATTGATTGATAGAATTTGCCATCCTTCTTCGATTTGAGAGATCAATCTGTGAACTGTGATGTTATCTATTCATTGGTGGTGCTTTGCAAAAGAGAGCAGGCGGCAATGACGTCGTTGTCAACAGCACAGTGTAGCGAGGTAGGAAGCCGTGTGCGAGCGATGAAATTGCAGGCGGTGTGCCATAACAGGCCTCAGCAGAATTTTGTATATGATGCTTTGCTGTCTGGATCCATATATATGTCCTTAATTAGCTTAAAGTTGTAGGTAAATCTTCAACAACAACTATTTTACAGTCGGAAACCGATCTGAATTTTATAACGGGGTTCAGCATTGCTCTCTGAATATAGATATTCTGCAGACCAGTGTCACTATTAAGTAGCTTAAAGCTGTAGATAAATCTTCAGAAACAACGATTTCTTTAATCAGTACATAAAACAATGCTAACTGTTGGTTATTCAGGGAGTAGGAGCTTGAGGAATATGCAGAGAAGGCCAAGACGTACGTTGCCTGACACAACAACTAGGAACAAGAGCAAAGCTGGACAACGGTTGGCCCAGCAACCACCGGCATAATATCTACACACACACCTACTGTTTGTTGCAAACTAAATATGTTTTCTGGTGGCATCACTAGCAATCGCTTGAGTTTTGATCACACATGCATTCTCCTTGCTCAATGTAAGGAGACCACTCTTGCATACATGTGTGTATCAAGGACGCACGGATCCATTGGCATGCGCACCACACATCCCTTCACTAATTCCATCAGTGTCATTCCAAACAAGGTAATTATGATTCCCTAATCCCTGAGTTTCTTAATCGATCTTTGATCATTGATCCCTAATGTCGTCATATTTTATTCATTCTATAAAGGATCTCAAACATTAATACATAGCATGATTTAGATGGAACCGTTTTTGAGGATACAATTCCTATAACTTCCCTTGTCAATTTGATAAAATTACATGTGTGGTGGAGTTTCTAACCTATTACGGTTTAAATTGATAGAATTCTTCAAGACCCTCTGTCGATCCTCACTATCTTTGAAACAATCTGATCTCTGTGTCATTGCTAAACATATTTATATATTTGTTGTGCTGGATTTCTGATGGAGATGCTATATAAGAGCCCTGTTCAAGAATTCAACCGATTAACCAGTTAACTTGCCAATTAATCCCTACTCGTAGGGTCACCGAGTAGCCAATTAACTGATTAATCACCCGAGTAATTGATTAAATGGCCGATTAACTTGCCGATTAGCCTATTAATCCCCTACTCGTCAGCCAACCGAGCAGCTACCAGTTAACGATTTCCTCAACAATGTATAAGAGGAAGCTATACGACAATCCTGCTCAAATTGGTACGGATAAGATTAATTTTATTTAGTAAATATTTATGCTTGATAGATACAAGCCTCCCTCTTCGGCCTTTCTTTTATCCATCCTCTGTAGGTCGCCAACACTTGTCAATTGTTGCTGCCTTGACTCGCCGCCGACGTTGCCGGTTGAGCCGAAGGGTACAAGATCATCGTACGGGTGCATGGGCACCGAATAAGCTTGATTGTCACGTCAGGGGCGAAGGTCCTAGAGCTTGGTGGCATGATGTTTTTTCTCCCGTTACAACACAGTGATCAATGTATTCATGCATCCCGTTGATTTACTCCGAATTTTTTTCGGTCGTCAAACATTAACTGGATTGCTTCGTGGATATGCAGTGTGACAAGTTATGTGAGACGAAAGTGGTGAACTGTCTCAATGTGAAGCCAAGTATGTGGTGGATTTGCCATGGTTGATGGTAGACCGGTAAGGGTAAAAGTTTGAGCTGTCAAGTTTTGTGTGATCAATCTCCTGGATGGTCAAACTTGAAAAGTTCAGTGAAGATTTAGATTACATACAGATGCCTTTTCTGCCTACAATGCTATAATCATGCCAACTATGCGCATGGAGTACCAGAGATGATACAAAAATTGCTTGCAGATAAGTAGTTGGGTGCATGCAGAACTGTTGAGGGCGATGCCAGCGCTATTCTGGTTGTACTGAAGGAATTGTTTAACATATTCCGAGGCTCCCTGGTGGTGGAGATCGACTGTGCGGTGGCGAAAGGAGCTACAGGCTGATTCTGTAAGCAGATCATTGTCCTGCCCAATTATAGTTGATACTAAATTTGCGCTGAGAATTTTTAGGCATATCACATTAGGACAGTTAGAAGGACAAACAATGGGCTGGCTCATGAACTAGCCAATGTTGCCAAAGCTCATGGAGACCTTGTGGCAGCGGATGGTGTCCAGGGTCAACTACATGATCTGCTCCGGAAGGAACACGATGCAGCCTTTGATTTCGGTCTAAGTCTTGATGTTGTCCTCAGAAAAGATATTGCGTGCGGATATGTTATTCACGAACATGCAAGTTGTAGGTATGTTAATTTTAATTTTGGAATACTAAGATCTGTTCAGATGCTTTCCTTACTATTATGGCAAAAAATCCAGGAGATAGTGACTGAAGTTTGTTGGTTACTCAACTTGGTGCTGCTTGATTGGTACTAAATCAAGATGAGGGTGACCATGATAGTTGGTGTTGAGTATAGGTACATGAACTGAATTTTCCATTGTGCCAAAACCAACACATTGGATTCTTTCTATTTGCTGCTACCATTTTAAAAGTAAGAACACAATGATGCAAATGAATCTCATTATGTAGACATGTAATCTTAGTTTTTTACTATGTAAACTATGATAGGAGTAGGCCCAGATTATTATGTATCCATTTTTTTCTTTCTATTGATCTATGACAAAGGGGATGTGCTGGACTGAGTGGCCTTTCTATTGGAACAAAGGGGTGGAACTTGCAACATTTCAAATTTTGAATCAATAAAGGTTATCTTTAATATGGATTTTATTATTAGATACTTGCAGATGTGCGTCACTTCCTTAATCATGTTTGATTCTTAAAATTTAGATGTTTCATATATAACCAGCAATTATATTTATGCAACTGGAAGTCCCTGTACATTCTTTTTTATGTGCTCTAAAACATATTTCGGTTTATAAGCATCATACATGCCAGTCTATAAGTAAGATTATGAGTTGATCCAGTGCCAAAAACAAATCAGTTCAACATGTTTGTTCTTGCAGTTTTAGGCAACAATTCATGTGTGTATGAAGTTTTAGTTGAGAAATGGCTGGGACATCTATTGTTGCTTGTATAATCTTACATTGTAAAATAATTTGTGATAGCAAACATGTTAACCAGGGAACAAGTTTTGTTTATACATGATTTCAGAGGTACTATTAATTTTTTGGCTAATTTCTTGAACTAAATAACGGCTAAAGTTTTTTAACCAATGCTTTGTGAGCTACGGAGGAGAACAAATATGATTCACGGTAAATTGTAATTAAGAAAAAAGAGTGATTTAACGGTAAAATAGTTACATGATAAGTATTCCACCACTACAATATGTAAGCCTGATTTTCGCACCTTACATTCCTCCGTTGCAATGCACGGTCATTTTTGCTAGTAGTACTAGTAGACAAATTAATTAACCACAATGCACGCGCAGCATGTATGTATGTCTACATATACGTCAATATACCACGTACATATACATACACACGTGTATACGTGCAGGTTACGTACACACACATAGGGTTGCGAGATCTGGAGTTCGATGGCGTGTCCGGGGTGTTGCCCCGGTCTGATTCGTTCAACGATAAGTGTTTCACTTTTGGTGAGCCACCTTGGAGGTCCGTAAAGCTGCATATCAGCGATGGAGCCGCGTCGAGCTCGGGTGAGGAGGTGATTCGTCATTATTTTCTTCGGTGGTTGCTGTGGTGGTGTCGGAGGCAGGTGACGGGCGTTGGTGTCAAGTTCAGAGATGTTCTGTTATTTTTTCAGTTTTGTCATGTTGGTCTTTACGTGACTTGTACTTTGTTCTTTATGATATGAATGAGACACGTATTACCATGCAAAAAAAAACATCCACACACGCGTGTAGACAAGGTGGAAAAGTTAACCAGCGGAGATCGATGACGACATGGATGCGACGGTGGCGGCCGCCGGCGCGGACGAGCTAGCCGTGCTTACTTCGATCGAATGGCCGAATCTTCAGCCAGCCAGCTAGGCTAGACGTCGATGACGCAGAAGGCGTCGCGGTTCTTGATGAAGACGTCGTACATGTGAACGGAGCTGAACTGGCCGAAGTCCTTGGGGAGGGAGATGAGGTCGACGGAGGAGCGCTTGTCGAACTTGAGCATGCAGTCGCCGGCGGCGCCGCCCCTGACGGCGTAGTAGCGCTCCCAGCCGAGTGCGACGAGCTTGCACTCCAGGGAGGCGTAGGAGGCGACCACCTCCCCAGTGGGCGTGTGGAGCAGCGCCTTGCGCCGCATCGCCCCGCCGCCGACGCGGGGTGGTTCTCCACCAGCTTCACCACCCCGTTGCGGAACACCCACACGCCAGACATGGCGCTATGTGTGATATGGTGATCTTTCTCCGGGTAGCTTGAGAGCCCGGATGTGTACTTGATCAGTGCGCTCTGTGCTTGGGTTGTTGTTGAGGCTGTGGGATGCGGAAAAGGATGGGGCGTGGGAGGCTATAAATAGAGGTGCCGGTACATTACCGTGGCAGAAATCACATATTTGACATAAGGACAAAATTAAATCACGATTTAATCTGGTCTTGAAAGAACTTCACATAACAGACCGTTTTATGTGGCGCCCTACAGCCGGGCACAGCACTGCACTATGCAGCGCCTTAGCCTCAGGCGTCGCATTCCTGGCGAGCGTGGCAGCCCGGGGCCAGGTGTGGCCCCACAGCCAGCCGTGTAGCGTCTAAGCATTAGGCGCCACACAGTATAATGTGCAGCGTCTAGCGCTTAGGCGCTGCACATTGACTTAAGCCGCATCGGGCCAACCCTCCCAGGCAGTTCTTCCCCCTCTCCAGGAAGTTGCTCTCTGTACAGAGAGCAGCGGTGGCGCCCATCGGACCCCCCCTCCCCCCACACACATCCCTCTCAGATCTGAAGATTTGATCCGTGGATTCGATCTCCAATCCCTCCTACTAGGTAAACTCCTCCGTTCCCTTTTTTTTCCTCCGTAAATTTGTTGCCATTTAAGAGATTTGTCCAAGATTTGGTGGAACCTTTGATTTGCTTGATTTAGGATGTGTAGTAATAGTGGTACTACCGTAGTATTGTTCATTAGTTCACAATATATGATTCTTGTTAGTGAAACCC
>NC_041385.1:760422500-760429282 GCF_002162155.2 Triticum dicoccoides
GTGTGTGATGCCTATTATTGTAGACATATGTGTGATGTTTAGTTTTTTTAGATATATATTAGATGTTGAGTTTTGTAGACATATATATGTGATGTATAGTTTTTTTAGATATATAATAGATGTTGAGTTTATTTGAAATATGAGATGTTGAGTTTTTTTGAGATATATATGAGAATTTACAATCATTTATTCATTGTGCAAGAAGAACATGTTGAGATTGTTGTAGTTGAACACATATGAGATGTTTAGTGTATACCGATATTTGAGATGAAAATGAACTCATATATGATTATTGTTTGAACTTTATAAGGATGGTTTGGCTTCTCGACGATGTCTACAACACACAACACCGGGCCTTCATGATGCGCGAGAAGGAGATGGTAATAATGAGTAATGTAAATATTTTGCAAATTTTCCTTTAGTTTAAATTGACATGCCCTAAGATTTTTCATTTATTTTTTTTGCATAAGCTTGAACCTCTGAAGATTCGGTATCACGGGGTCTCTGGTCCTGCCATGACCTACGATGAGCGGTACACACCCTACATCCAGCAGGCAGGACTCCTCCCATGGATTCAGTTGGTCAGTCGGTCCACGCCGAACCTCAACGCTCCACTGGTGACCTCTCCTGCTGATCGATGGAGGTCGAAGACACACAGTTTCCATTTTCGGACTGGGGTGATGACCGTGATGCTCGAGGATGTCGCCTTGATCACCGGGCTTCCTATCAATGGAAGGCCTCTATGTATGAGCACTGATTCTGATGGGTGGCGCGAGAAGATGATTGCTCTTATCGGTATGGCTCCTACCGAGGCTGAGGCTGATGTAGAGGAGGAAGAAGAGCAGAAGAAGAAGGAAAGGAAAGCAGCCGGAGCTGCTTTCACGTGGATTCAAGAAAACTTTGTGCATTGTCATGCGGATGCCACTGATGATGTGATACAGACACATGCTCGTGTCTATATGTGGTACATTGTCTCGAGGACTTTGTTTCCTGACTCGACAAGCAAGAACGCTCCATGGATGTGGTTGAAGGCGTTGACCGTCTTCAGCGGATGGAGCTAGGGTTCAGCGACTCTTGCTTACTTGTACCGACAGGTACTTGGTTTGTTTTGCTATCAAGTCATTTCTTCATTAGTAATGCAACCTTGCTGTCAATTTAACATTGTTTTCTTTCATATGCAGCCGGACGATGCGTGTTGCAGGATCATAGGTAGTGCAGACATTGGTGGTAATATGCTTCTGCTTTCTATATGGAGCTAGGGGTGTCTGCCTATTGGACGCCCGAAGAGCGTCACGTTTATTCCTTGGGATGAACATGGCGAATTACGGTGCCCCACTTGGGCTTACAAGTGGGATGTGGTATCCGAGATGACGAACGATGTCAGTCTCATCTACCAAAAGTACATTGCCGAGTTGGACGCGATTACGCCTGAGCAGGTAAGGAGGTCATTACTTCAGTCATTTCTCATGCTTGCCTGAAAAATAGTCATCAATTTTGCATTGCTGCCCTGTTTCATAGGTGGTATGGCAGCCATATGGCGCCGATGAGAGCTTTGGGTACACTGAGGAGTTCGCCATCAACCCGATGTGCGTGCGGGATAGGGATCTCTGGCTTATGCGGTGCCCACTGATATGCAACTGGGTTGTTGAGTTTCATTTGCCACATCGCGTGTATTGTCAGTTTAGTCTGTTCCAGCCTCACTCGCTGGATTGGGTAGACACGGACAAAGCACTTCATAGGTAAGAGAGCATGAACCGTATTGACTAAGCATCACCACTCCTTCTTGATTGTGTTAATGTTTGGTTTTGTACCATGTAGGTTGGGCAGGAGAAAGCAGCGGAAGATATAGGACGAGGACAAGCATCATGCACAGTATGTTCCCCGTTTCCATCTTAGTGTGGAGCAAGCTCGTAATAGTGCATGCGGCCAGCTTCATGAGCATAGCTCACTTGCTTTCAATAACTACCTACGATGGTTTCTTGCAAATACTCGAGTTGACATATGTCGGGTGGCATACAACGATGATATTCTTGAAGAGCCCATAAACTTTGAGGATGTATCGAAGCGGCATACAACAAAGATATCAGGGAAGGGCAAGGAGTCCCTGCTATTCCGGTGATTAACTATGTGGTAAAGTATTCGCTTCTTTACTTTCCCGTTGGCCGTATTACACATGTTTGACTGGCTAACGTGTTCATTCGTTCTCATCCGCAGCGCGACCAGATCAAGAAAGAAGCTGATGAAAGACAGTCTATTCTAGAGAAGACACCGGTTGGAGAAGACAATGATGATGGTTCACTACGAGCATTCCTCAAGGTACATATCGCATTCAGGTGTCCATGTTACATATATTGTGGAGTTTGATATCTTATACACTTTTCCATGTTACAGCGTCAGGCCAAGAAATTAAGGCGGTTATCGAATCTTCTCGATTGCCATGATTGATATCCCAAATTTGATGAACCATCTGCCTCTAGGTCTGGTACACCATCAGACCCCTTATCTCACCATCAGGGGTACGATGTAAGTTCCTCACATGCTTACCTGGATGATAAGGGTGTGGTCACCCAAGAGGTATGACTAATCCTTTAGATGTGATTCTCACTTGATTACAACACCAGTTTTTACCATATTGTTTGATTGTGTGATAGGGCCATGAGCCTGATGATGACATGACTTTGGCGGACGCTCAAGTTCGGTCCGCATATATGTTGAAGCCTAGGCAGCCCATACGCCGGTACACGCCCACCGACTTTGACAACAGAGGCAACCCAAAGGTGGTCGTAGGGACCTCGTGGACGGCTAGCTTGGATGATGAGTCTGAGGAGGAAGTGGAGGAAGAGGAGGCTCGTCCTAACAACATTTCAAGCCCAAAAATTGCTAAGTGAGGGTGCAACGCCCAAGTGTAAGGCGCTGCATTGTATAGTGCAGCGCCCAGCCTCTGGGCGCTGCACTATCTGCTGTTTTCAAATACCAAGTGTTGTTTATGTTTTTTGGTTCACATAGATGTCACATAATCATAAGTGATATCACATATAGTACTCCAAAACACAGAAAGAAGACATAGTCCAAATCACATAATCATACACACATAAAGGAGTTATAGCACATAGATTTGTCCAAAACACATTTAGGACTCATAGCACATAGTACCACACATTTTGGTTCACAAGGTCACGTAGTAGCACACATTTTGCATCGAGCAAGGTCCTCTCTTCTTCTTCTTCTTCTTCTTCCATCTCCCACCACCCCGACATCTCACCTCCCCCTCCGTCTCCTCCACCCCCTTCATTGTTGCCATACCTAAGAAAATGGCAACTTAATAGTTAGTCACACTATGCAAAATGACAATGACAACATAAATAACAAGATAATAGTAAGTCACATACGGCAATGGTCCATTGAGCCAATAAAACATTCCTCCACTACGACCACCGCCAAGGCCAAGATCACCACCACGGCCATAGCCACCACCAAGGCCTAGGCCATCACCACGGCCTCTACCACCATCACCACGGCCAAGACCATCATCACGGCCTCTACCAACACCACGGCCAAGACCATCACCACGGCCTCTGCCAACACCACGGCCAAGACCGTCACCACAGCCTCTTCTAAGACCTAGTCAACTCCCTCTTTCTTGCCTAGTTCTTCGTTGGCTTGGTTGATTTGATTGGTTTGGCACTTGGGCACTTGTTTGACTTGGTTGGCTACCATTTGCTTGGCTTGTGCTTGCATCATTTTTATTTGATCTCTTTCTTGGTTTGGTACAAGTTCTTGTGTTGTGTCCCCCACCATTGCAATCCCCACAACGGGAGTGGAGGCTCTTGGAATTGGCCGGTGTCGGTTTCTCGACCGGCACCACGGCCCCATCCGTCCATGTCACCTCTAAGATGCTTTGTCTGACATCTTCCCCGTCTAGCGACCTTCAATTCCGGGTCCGGCCATAGTTGAACTCCATGATACTCCGGCCATTGTGATTGGTCCAAGTATGGCTAAAACCGGGCAGCCCATGTATTCTTGACAGTCATGATTGAGAACTCGGACTCCCACATGGTAAGAGGGTGATTGACGTCCACATTCCTAACACGAGATGCGTTTAACAAGTGCGAGCATGGGAGATGAAGCAAGGATGGCCACATGCAAGTGCAATCATACCGTGTTAGGGAAACCTTAAAAGCCCGGACTCCGTGTTGGTGGCCATCGTTTGTGGTTACTCCAGGCTCTTTCACTTCAAACATCCAATCATTATCGTCACATAGTACAGCTTCTTGCGATTCTGCCTTTCGTGATTGAAATTCCAACCGTTCTTCAACCTTTGGTGGGAAATTGTACTTGTGATTTTTCTTGTTCTCACCAGCAATCTGCTTATCCGTCTCCATTGAGTACTTTAAAAAGTATGCATTCATCTTGTCAAATGTGTATTGAACTATTGCTATCACGGGTAATGCACGTACACCCTTGGCCACCTTATTGAAGCATTCTGCCATATTGCTGGTCATTTGACCGTACCTCTAGCCATCTTCATCGAAAGCACATGCCCACATATTCCTTTCGACAATGTTCTTATTTAGAAATTCAATACCACCATGGTCAAGTTTCTTATGTCTGAGCAATGCATTGAACAATGTGGCAAACCTCTTGTCGGAGAAAGCGGGACAGCAATCTTGAAGATCATCAACCAACTCCTTGATACCACATGCCCTATAGAAGTTTGCACAATTAAAAGTGCTTCATGCACCATCGATGGCGCAACTTTGTATGTCCGGGAATGTCAACCACCACCGCATTTAGAATTCCTGGATGGCGATCCGATATGACACAAATTTCCCTTTCAGCCGGTAATACCCTTGTTCTCAATTGACATAAGAACCACTCCCAGTTATCATTGTTCTCCACCTCAACCAAAGCGAAAGCCAAAGACAACACCCGGTTATTGGCATCACTTGCTATTGCAACCAATAAAGTGCCCTTGTATTGTCCCGTCAAGAACGTGCCATCAATGGCGATGACGGGACGACAATGCTCAAAAGCCCTCACGCATTGCTCAAAGGCCCAAAATGCATGGCCAAATACTCGGATGATCCTCCCGTTGT
The DNA here is from genome assembly GCF_002162155.2 of Triticum dicoccoides. NCBI lineage: Eukaryota > Viridiplantae > Streptophyta > Magnoliopsida > Poales > Poaceae > Triticum > Triticum dicoccoides. Next base: position 760,427,597 of record NC_041385.1, read on the forward strand.
GAATCAATGTTTGGTGCCCATGAGGCTCAACCATGTGAACCATGCCTGGGTTTGTGGCGGCTATAGCTAACAACAACCTAGGAAGTCAGTTGTATGCTTCCTCCCAATTGCCATACAACATCTTGAATGCAGCTTGCGTCGCCTTTCATGCCTTTCCGTACTTCACCTTGTAATGAAAGATGGCTTTCACAAGGTTAATGACACTCTTGATGCTCATTATTGGAAGTGTGGATATTTGGTTCGATAACCTGTAAGCAATGAACTCGGACGTGAGTTGTCTGTGTTGCTGGTACGCAAGCTCGCCATCCGCATTCTTGTGTCGGCACATGTGACTTGGCGTACAAATCACTATGCGCCAAGTGGGACCTCCTTTCCATGGCCTTGCACGCACAATCCATGGACATTTTGGCAATTCACATTTAACCGTGTAACACACTTTGACGTCCGAGTTGGCCACTTCATGTGGACGATAATGCGTAACCGAGTAGTTGTCGAGCCACATCTTCAATTCCAAGAAGTATTAAAACTCACAACCGGTATATATCCCGTTCTTGTCGTCTTCCAAATCACGGTGAGAACTTGGCCTAGCTCCAAGAGATATACATTTGCCACCATCTACAACGGCTTCATCCACAAGAATAAGATCCTTGAACAATGGTGTCTTGTGATCCCGCTCGAATACCTTCTTAAATGCTTGGGCCTCCTTGGGCGTGAACCCCTCCTCATCAACTTATTCATCGGGACCATCGTCATCGGAGTCCGATGCATATGCACGAGAAAAATGGATGGATTGGTCCATTGTCTCATGCACATGATATTGCTCGAGATCACCCACATTATTGTCATGGAGATCAACTTCGTTGTCATCCTCCTCGTACTCATAATTGTACTCTTCAAAAGCTTCATTTTGGTTGTTTGAAACCGGGCTCAATGTTGGCCAAACTTGTTGCATCAAATGAGGTTCACTAACTTGATCTTTCATGGATGGGGGAGTACTAGCAACCAACGGGGAGGGGTTCCGGTTCAAATCCAAATGCAAACTAGACTCAACCTTCTTGGAGGCAAATAACTAAAGAGCCTTGTCTAGAGATTCCGCAACCGTCTCCTTGTATGCAACCCAACGTTGCTCTGAGTTCACACGCATTGTCTTCCAACGGATCTGCATTCCAAAACCAACATTATGCCTTCCCTCGAACTCAACAACGTCACTTGGGTCCATCCAATTTAAATCCTTCCTCACTTGTTCCAAGACATCCGCATAGCTAGGACTACTCTCAAACACCATGTCAAGCTCATCCGGGTCCGACTCAACATTGCCTTTCAAAAAGGCCTCTTTATCCACATGATGAACATAAACACATGTTCTTCTCATCCCTACCATAATCAAAAACACACATATATGAGGTAAGTACTTCACAAAATATTTGCACAAAATACATAAGCCCTAACATATATATGAAACAATAAGCCTAACCCCCACATAACAATAACCACAACCCTAACCATAGCATAACCCTAACACCATCATCAAACACACATAACCCTAACCCTAGCATAGTATGAAGCCTAACCATAACCTTAACACCAACATCAGCACAAATTTCCAAATCCAAGCCAAAACTAGGGTTTCCCCAAACTAGCAAGATTTGAGCAAATGTGACAATTTCTATGGATGAAAACGAGGGG
>NC_041385.1:760429803-760432942 GCF_002162155.2 Triticum dicoccoides
CACGGTCAAATACTCCGGATTTGCAAGATTTGAGAAGGATTTAAAAGGGGGGAGGGGAAGAGAGGAGGGACGCAAGGCTTAGGTTTTGGGTGGGGTGGGGGTGTGTGGGGTGGGGTGGGAGGGGAGAGAGGGTGGGGCCAGCCTAAGTGAGAAGCAGACTGTGCAGCGCCTAAGGGCTAGGCGCTGCACATTACAAGTGTGGCGCTTAAGGGCTAAGCGCTGCATATTACAAGTGTGGCGCCTAGCGCTTAGGCGCTGCACGGCTGGCTGTGGGGCCACACCTGGCCCCGGGCTGCCACGCTGGTCGGGTGTGCAACGCCTGAGGCAAAGGCGCTGCATAGTGCAGTGCAACACCTGGCTGTCGGGCGCCACACGAAACGGTCTGTTATGTGAATTTTTTCAAGACCAGGTCAGATCGTGATCTGATTTCGTCCTCAGGTCAAATATGTGATTTCTGCCCATTACCGCGAGCGGTGCACTGCATGATAAGAGTAAGTACGTTACGTTTCGATGGCGAGAGCGCACGGGGGCCTGGCCCCGCCGTGTTTATTCACTCTGGGCGAGAGAGTTCATGCTCGAATATATATGTATTTTCTTGTAGGAAAGATCCCCATCCGGTAGAGATAAGATCTACCAGTAAACAATGATGAGGAATTTCGTGCACCGCACACGTGCATGTGCATATCGGCCTTCTCTGGCCGATCAAGAAACGGATGGTCGGTATGCAACGGAATGCCTGCGCGGTTGTACGCGCTGCATCTTATTCGCCACGGCATGTGCCAACCCTATGATGTTGGACAGTAGATACTCTGCGTAGGAGGAGACCATACATGCATCTATAAGATATACAGTAGTCATACTTCTACTAGCTAGTACGTAGGAGTGTGTACGTTCTCTCTACGCATATCAAATGGGTTGCTCACCCGCCCAAAAAAAGGGTTGCTATCAAGTTTCGGCCGGAATCTTGAGCATGTTGGTGACGGCGACCCCTCGATTTGCCGTTATGTGCACGCATGCATGAACCTAACTACTCCTACGAACGTTCTTCGATTCTTCTACGGATGCGTACATATGGTCGGGGTATGTAGACGAAGCAGAAATTGCTTTGTGTAGATATGATGTGATCCATGGGCAACGGCTGACGTGCGGCCGACCGAGGGAATCATGCCATACACGCATATTCGCTGACTGTCCGATCATTCAGAAATACTCACTACTCAGTATACACTTATGCGTATATAGATATAACATCCTCTGTTTCTAAATATAAGATAGTTACACTGGTTCAGTTTAAGCTGCCAAAACATATTATATTAAGAACGGATTTGCTGAAACTCAGCTAGCTGAATTTCAAGTTTAGTCTCATTCACCATATCAACCGTTGGATCTTTTTCACGTCGCGATTCGTGTTGTTTGCTGGTGGGCAGGTTGTCTGTGCGTGCCGCGGCCTGTTATGTGTTGGGCTTGTTTTCGTGGTTTTCTTTTTTCTTTTTTTCTTCACTTATCCGGGCCGTTCCGCTCCGCTTCCCCTGCCCATTCCGCTCCCCCGCCTTTAAGAGGCGAAGCTTCCCGAGTCTGTTGACTCCCATTTCCGGCAGCGCCTCTGTTCGTCTTCTGACTCCCATTCAAAGAACCCTCTATTCGTCTTGGATTCGCGGTAGAGAAGGAGGAAGATCTGAAAGGGGGGAGGAGAGAATCACCGTTGTTCAAGTAATACATCCTTTTCCCCCCTTTTCCATCTTTGATGTAGTTCTAGGGTTAATGCATATGTAATGAATAGAATGGGGAAGTTGTTAGGCCTTCTTTTTATAGTTTTGTTTTTGTTTTGAATGATGTCAGATTGATCCACAGAGCCCTTTTTTTTGTTAGGAATGCTGTTAGAGAGGGGGGAGATTTAAGAGGTTGATACATGGTTTGTGAGTAGGGTTTTCTAACAGAGGTTAGGGCGTGATTGATTTTTGTATGAATGTAGATGAAGATCTTTTTTCCAGTGGTTTTTTGTATGAATGCAGCAGGGGGTTTCTTTTCGGGATGTACATTTTCTAGTTTGATGTCGAGTAGGCTATGCTTCTTCCACAGGTTCCTATATAGATATAGATGAGATCTGTTCAGTGATTTTTTGTATGAATGCAGTAGGTTTTTCTTATTTTGATGTAGATTTCTAGTTTGATGTCCAGTAGGGTATACTATTTTTCTACAGGTTTCCCATATAGATATAGATGAGATATGTTTAGTGACTTTTTGTTTTTTTAGGAGCTGATTATTGTGGGTTCAGCAGGGTTGTCCAGTTCGGGCATTTTGCTGTAAAACTCCGCTTCTCATACATGCCTTGCTCGTTCAGTCTTGTGGGTTACTTTTGTAAAGACACACTGCATGATCTTGACAGTGTATTATCTTCAGAAAGAGTTGCTTTGTTTGGTGTAAATCAGTGTCAAATCTGGGACCTGTCATTTTATTTTTTGTTCAGTCTTGTGTGTGCCTATACATGCCTTGCTCGTTCATATTTTTTATTCGTTCAGTCTTTGTTTGTGCTTATAGATGCCTTGCTCTGTTCTCCCCTCTTCCATATTATTTTCAGTAGGTTTTTGTTTAGTTGGTCTGTAATGTATGCCAATGATTTTTGGACACATGCCGTTCTTTTTTGCTTATGGTGTTTTTGGGCCTTATTTTTTTATTTTTATTTGTAGGTAGTAGGTTGTGGTATATCCACCGTTTTTTAGCTGGATTTTTTTCAAACTGCAGAATGTTTGGTCTCAATATTTTTGGTCTATCATAGATTGTCAGTTCTACTACCTTTTATGTGCCCTAAAATTTTGAAACTGTGAGAATGTGTTTATACATAAGGAACAGAGAAGTGTTTTTCCGAGACATGTGTGTGGAGCCGTAGATGATTTTTTTAGTGCAAAATATTTAATTCTTAGCATTGGTCTAGTAGTATACGGTCGCTGTAGCCGTAGATGATTTTTTTTTCAGTGCAATATTTTTTAATTCTTGTAAATACTGTATATGGTTGCTGTAGCCGAGCCAAGAGTGCTGGGCACAAGCCGGGGCATAGGGGCTCAGGATTGTCCTGCCCACATCCTGGGATGTCCATTGAAGGGGAACTTGACCCTTGTAACACTAGCCTCCTAGGAGGACT
>NC_041385.1:760433179-760437847 GCF_002162155.2 Triticum dicoccoides
CCTTTTCAATGCAACGAGGCGCAAATCCTTTGCGTTTTCTCAAAAATATATTTAATTCTTAGCATTGGTCTAGTTGTATACGGTCGCTCTATATGGTCTAGTTGTATACGGTCGCTCTATATGGTCTAGTAGTAGTACGGTATATGTGCTAGATGTTTTGCACCAGGGGGTGTGTCCTTTTTTATTGTCCATTTGTCTTTTTTCATGTCAGGACCAGGTAGTTCGTTTTTTAGTTCATCCATTTTTATTAGACAATGGATGCTTGAAGGTGGTCAATATGAGTATGTATTGTTTTTTGTTCAACTATACAATGTTTTAATGTATACATACTATGAATCACACTGTCACCGCTTTTTTCTGCTATTCAAAAGGATATTGACAAGATGTCTTTGTTTTTGTTCTCAAATTTTTTATGATCAGAATGGTTTGCGGAGTTTGCCATTCATACTATGGCAGCAACACCGTAGAGAGATGGGGAATTTTTGTCAACAATGCTGCCAAGGACTTCACAGTAATTCTACTTTTTCTTTTTTGTCATGCTCCTGAATGTCTATTTGTCTTTTTCTCTCCCTTGGTTCCTAATAATATTTGTTTCACACTGTGGTTTGTTTGTTTTTTTTGTTTTTTTCAAAGATCATCCCATGCACCGTAAGGGACAACCTGAGCCACATAGCTGGAGGGTTCTTGAATTTCAGAGCACATGGTCGAAGGTACGTGTTGGATGTGCACAGAGGGCACATGACCACAATGATGGGCGGTGATGACTAGAGAAAGTTTATTGTGGACTTCGATCTTGGGGTTGGTGAATTGGTTGTTTTTGACACATATCAGTGTATGGCTAAGGCATATGTATGCTATCTTGGTTGCGCGTGTGTTGCAAATAATCGGGGCCCAGCTGAGGACATTTTTGTTGATGAGGACGGGGGAGACCAAGGTGCTGATGTAGAAGGGTTAAATATTGAGCCAGATGAGGAAGTCTTAAGTGATGAACATGAGGAAGCACCTACTCCATTAGTTGTGTACACACAGGGATGTGCCCTCACTGATGATGAAGTATTGAAACTGGGTCTGGTTCTCACCATCAAGGATGGTTACATTGGATCGCCTTTTGTGCACCAGCTGTCAGCCACAAACATCACAAACAAGCAGATGGTAAAATTGTATACTACCGAATGTATTCTATTGTTTCATTCGTTTTATTTTTCTTGTCTAATATGATTTTCCTGTGTAATGTGTATTGTTATTATGTAGAAAATCCCAAGGAAAGTGGCTGAACAACTAAACTTGCCACCAGAAGGTGTAGCTGGCATTTGCTTCGAAGCTGGAGAGCGCATGAATGTTGCATACCGCACAGATCGTGATGGCTGCATGGTTTTCAACAAGCAGTAGGGTGTCTTTGCAACCCAAAGCAACCTTCAAGAGGGCGACGATGTTGTTTTCCATTTCAAACCCAGCAACGAAGGGGGCGTAAACATAATATGCCTTGTGCACATCTTGAGAATGCCAGCATAATGAAGGAAGGGATGCCAAAAGACAGCAAGTTCAGCAGCGCAGTGTTCAAGAACCATCAGCGCCCTGAAGGAACTTTTTTTGTGCTCTTTTTTATGTGTCAATCAGCACAACGCCTAATTAGTATGAGAGATCTAGACTTCTATGTTCCTATTTATCTATCTTCTAAACGCTACTATGTATGGGTTCCAACTCTTCTTTTGTTGTGCGATGTTCCTATGTGTGAAATCCATCTTCTTTTTATTTTGTTTTTATCGATATTAACACTTTTTATTTTTTTATTCAGTATTAACACTTTTTATTTTTTTATTTTTCTTTAATGTTCAATGTCTTTATGGTTTTTTACTTGCAAACGCAACTCTTGTATAGTTTCCCGCAACTGCAAGTATTTCTCGGGTGTTGTTGCAACCACAAGTCTTGTATAGAATTTTCTTTCCAACTGCAAGCCTTCTAGGGTGTTATGGCAACCGCAAGTTATAGGCGCAATTGCAAGTTTCCAATATCTAGACGCAACCGTAAGGTCTTCAACCTCGTGGCGCAACTGCAATTTCCCAACGCCTGGACGCAACTGCAAGGTTTTTGCATCCTTGAGACGAAGCTGCAAGTTTTCAAACTTGAGGCACAACTGCAAGTTTTCAACCTCCAGGCGCAACTACAAGTTTTCCAATGTCGAACGCAACTACAACATCTCAAAATTGATGCACAACTACAAGTTTCCAAACCTCGAGGCGCAGCTGCAAGTTTTCCAACGTCAGACGCAACTGCAACATTTCAGTCTCGATGCGCAACTGCAAGTTTCCAACCCTTGAGGCGCAACTGCAAGTTCCCAATGTATGGATGCAACTGCAAGGTTTTTCAACCTCGAGATGCAACTGCAAGTTTTCAAACTTGAGGGGCAGCTACAAGTTTTCCAATGTCGGACGCAACTACAATATTTCAAACTCAATGCACAATTGCAAGTTTCCAACCTCGAGGTTTAATTGCAAGTTCCCAATGTCTGAACGCAATTGAATGGTTTTTCAACCTCGAGACGCAACTGCAAGTTTTCAAACTTGAGGCGCAACTGCAAGTTTTCCAATATCCGGACGCAACCGCAAGGTTTTCAACCTCGAGGCGCCACTAAAAGTTTTTGAATGTCCGGACGCAACTGCAAGTTTTCAAAATGTCGAGACGCAACTGCAAGATTTTCAACCTCGAGGCGCAACTGCAAGTTTTCCAATGTCGAACGCAACTACAAGATTTCAAACTCAATGCGCAATTGCAAGTTTCGAAAATTGAGGTGCAACAGCAAGTTATCAAACTTGAGGCGCAACTGCAAGTTTTTCAACCTCGAGGCTGCAAGTTTTTCAATGTCCGGACGCAGCTGCAAGTTTTCAAACTTGAGGTGCAACTGCAAGTTTGTCAACCTCGAGACGCAATTGCAAGTTTTCAACCTCGAGGCGCAACTGCAAGTTTTCTAATGTCGGACGCAACTACAAGATTTCAAACTCAATGCGCAATTGCAAGTTTCCAACCTCGAGGTGCAACTGCAAGTTTTCAAATTTGAGGCGCGCAACTGCAGGGTTTTCAACCTCGAGGCACACCTGCAAGTTTTACAATGTTCGGACGCAACTGCAAGTTTTCAAATTTGAGGCACAGCTGCACGTTTTTCAACCTTGAGGCGCAATTGTGAGTTTTCAACCTCGAGGCGCAACTGCAAGTTTTACAATGTTCGGACGCAACTGCAAGTTTTCAAATTTGAGGCGCAACTGCACGTTTGTCAACCTTGAGGCACAATTGCAAGTTTTCAACCTCGGGGCACAACTGCAAGTTTTCTAATGTCCGAGGCAACTAAAAGATTTCAAACTCAATGTGCAATTGCAAGTTTCCAACCTCGAGGTCCAACTGCAAGTTTTCAAAATGTCGAGACACAACTGCAAGTTTTTCTACCTTGAGGCGCAACTGCAAGTTTTCCAATGTCCGGACGCAACTGCAAGTTTTCAAACTTGAGGCGCAACTGCAGGGTTTTCAACCTCGAGGCGCAATTGCAAGTTTTCCAATGTTTGGATGCAAACATCGAGGCGCAACTGCAAGTTTTCAACCTCGAGGCGAAACTACAAGTTTTCCAATATCAGACGCAACTACAAGATTTCAAACTCAATGCACAATTGCAAGTTTCCAACCTCGAGGTTTAATTGCAAGTTCCCAATGTCCGGACGCAACTGAAAGGTTTTTCAACCTCGAGACGCAACTGCAAGTTTTCAATCTTGAGGCGCAGCCGCAAGTTTTCCAATGTCCGGACACAACTGCAAAGTTTTCAACCTCGAGGTGCAACTACAAGTTTTCAAACTTGAGGCGCAAGTGCAAGTTATCAATGTCACCAATCCAACTTGCAAGTTTGCAATGTCGAGGCGCAACTTTTCAACCACGAGTTCTAGGGTTCTTTGGAACTTGTGCTATTAGGGGCATCGAGTGGGCAGTTAGGAAATCATTTTTCTCATTGGTTTTTATGGTTTTTTTTATTTTTTTTATTTACTTTCGCTTTCACCTTTTTCTTTCTTTTTGTTTCTTTCTTTTTTATTTTTCTCATTTTTATTGTTTTCTTTTTTATACTGTTCTGTTACAGATGAGGGGCTACGAGTGGAAAGTTTGGGAAAATTTTTTTTCTCATTAGTTTTTTCATTTTGTTGCTCCTTTTCTAATTTTTTTGTGTTTTGTTTTTTTGTGTCTTCATTTTTTAATCGATGGAATATTCATTTTTCTCACATTTTTTCTAATTTTTTTAATAAACTAATTTCAAAACATGCATTTTCACCACCCATATTTTGTATGTGTTTTTTTCTCAATTAATAATTTTTGTGCTAGACTATATATATTCATGTCGTACCAACTTTTTTCATTGGTTGGTTTTTTTGTAATTTTTTCAATAATTTTTTCAACTTCTACTCCCACTGTACTGTGGACCAACCTCCATTCTTTCTTTAGTCACTTTTCCATTTTTGCCCAAAACCAACAGCTCACCTTCCTGTTTGAAATGGAGTAGAGAGAGGCCAACACGCCTGTAGCCACCTCAAAATGGGAAGCCGCTCAAAGTGGCGACGGCGACATGGAGAAGTAGGGTGGCAACCCTCCAGGAGGCGCGCTCCCATCGAAGGTAAGGCTCCCACCACCAGAAGGAGG
>NC_041385.1:760437857-760439260 GCF_002162155.2 Triticum dicoccoides
TGCTTTTTGTCGGTCCAGTCCTACTGCACGCCGGCGTCCATCTCTTTTTGGTGGCGCTACCCCCGCGTTGTAATTGGAGAAAATTTGTGCCTAGGGTTTGCAGTTTGTTGGTGCTCCAATCGACAGCGGGAGCAGTTATGCGATGGGGGGCGAGTTAGAACTGGTGGATTCGGTAGCAGCAGCAGGGATGATTTTTCGGGTTGATTTGTCGCCATGGAAAGGGGGCGAAGGAGCAATTCGCGACGGCGAAGTACGAGTAACTTTTTTTGTCCATTTTTAGGCGTTTAGTGCAGAATAGAGGGTTGATTGGTGTGGGGAGGGACAGAGGGGTAGATGAACCAGCTATGGATGCTGCCGTGAAAAACAACTAGAACGTGCGCTTGAGAACGAACATAATCTAAATCAAACCATGGCAGTTAGGTGGAGCTGCAGTTTCTGTGTGTGTGTCCTGAATCTCTACCCTGTGTGCTGATATATGTAGTGTAAAGCATTTTGTATTTGTATAGTTTTTTGAATCTGTTGAAGCCATGGTGAAAAATGAAGTTACCGAGCACAGTTAATCACTAGCTATCATGATGGCTTGTTCAGACTTGATTGATGAGTAAGCACAGCTATACATTCATTGATTTTCATTGTGTTTACTACTAGATGAAATTGTTGGAGTTTGTGGTCCAGCCAGTTGCAGATTGTGGCTGCTATTTTATTAAGTGAAGGTGGTTTGGCATTGTGTAGAACTGAATCTAAATCCGAGTGAATGTAGTAAAGGAAATTGGACTGAAACGAATTGTGTTCAGTAAAATGTATGTAATTGGCTTGCATTGGTTGCTTGCCCGGCCGTGAGAAAGAGAAAACAAATGGATTTTGGAACTTTAAAGGGTTCAAGCAGTGTATGTCAGGTGAAGCATCTATCTGTCAAAAATGAACAGACACACACATGACATTACAACATGACATTTTCTCTGTTGGTCATTCTAGCTCTTTTTTCATTTTTTGAGAATTGAAATCTGAAATATGCATGTGTGTTCAAGTCATGTTTTAAGTATTCATAACTATACGTGTTTTAGCAGGTGTCTTTTTAAGATACCCCTTTTTTGTTGTAGGGGCATGTTACTGTGCTGATTGCATCGCATGGGGATAAACACAACAGTGATGTGTGCTTGGAGCATGATGAAATTATCAAAGCCCATGGAATATTGTTTGAAGACAACAGAGATCCCGAAGAGGTGGACAATCAACATCTGCATGAGGAACAGGGGCACCAAATAGATGTTGATTTAACTGAAACTGAAGTGTCAGACAGTCTACTGTGCGACAGAGTGATAAAATTGGTAACCACTTTTTTCGGGTTTTTGATTGATGAATGCATCTCATGTTTTCATTTTTTTCCTCATTCGAGCAACGAA
>NC_041385.1:760439425-760454451 GCF_002162155.2 Triticum dicoccoides
CTAAAATAGTTTGATAGATATGTTTTGAACTGACTACTAATTCTGGTATATACACAGTTTATGTTTCCAGGTCATCTCATAGGTAGTTTTTTTGTCTTTTGATGTTTGTCTTATGTTTTTTTCTTGCAGGTAAGAAAGAGTATTGAAAGGAAACAAACTCGTAAGGTAATACAAAAGCAAACAACCAAGGTAATCAATGCTGGTTGTCTATTACTATTTTCTTCTAGAGATCATAAGTATCCAACATCAGAACTAAGAGTGTTTTGTGTATATATTTATATTTTTGTTTTTAGATCATTTTTATTAAATATGTATTGGTATTTCTCCTTTCTCTGCAATACACCATTAATGCTCATGTATTTTTTTAATCTTTTTGTGCTTTTCCCATTTATCTTCTGTTGTTGTTTTTATAAAAAAACAGAGGCCTAGAAATATTGAAGAGCCTGTCAACAAACTCGGTGGTGACGTTGGAGCCAAGGCATACAGCAGGTGCAGTCTGTCGTACTTTGTTGATGTTGTCAAGTCCACATGCAAGAGTAAACAAAAAGTACAACTCTTCAGAGGCATCGGCTTTGGTTTCACGCTTGAGTTCGATGAGTGTGTCGTACCAAGGCCATTTGCGCAATGGATAGCTGATAATGTTTCTGTCAAAGATGAACAAATTGTCCTCAATCAGAAGGCGATAACACTCAATGCAGAGTCAGTGTTCTATCTTCTTGGGATTCCAGCAGGTGAAAACAACATCAGCATAACTGATGATGGAGGAAAAGCTGAATTTCTTGCATTGTTTGGGTTGTTAGAAGTTCCATCAATCAACTATTTTGGCAACAAGATCATTAGAGAGGAGGAGCTATCTGATGAACAATACATCCGTTGTTATATGATCGTTATGCTTGCAACCTTCTTATGCACAACATCAAACACTAAACCAAGTACCAAGTATATGGGAGCACTTATTGATGTTAGCAAGATCAAAGACTTAAACTGGTGTAAATTCACACATGCATGGTTGATGCAAGCAATTAACAAGTATCAAAAATAAAAGGTGAAGCAAAAAAGGATAACATTAACACTGGGCGGATGCATTTTTCACCTTGCGGTACATCTTTTTTCATGCTTTTCCTATTACTGTTTTTGTAGTTTTAGTAAATTTTTCATTTCCTCCTTTTTTATAAGTATGAGTTTCGACCCGTATTATGTTTTTTGGCAACACAATAACAATGTCTGATGTTTCTTTTTGTTTGCTAATCATAATATATTTAGGTCCGGTGCCTTGATTTTGTTGACTTTGGGACCATACAATTAGAGTGTACATTGCCAAGAATTTGTATATGGAAGGGGAACCTAATAAAACTTTTCAACGAAATGCTCTTGGACAAAAATTGGCGATATGAATGTTTCAGAGTAAGAGACTTAGCTTTTCTTTCTTTCATTCATTTTTTCATTTTCACTTTCAAGGAATTATGGAACATTTTTTTGTTTTCCTATACATATATGTAAATGTTTTAATTTCTGACTTTTTTTGCTCGCAGGTTAAGAATGATTCTGAAACTTGTTACGGCCAACAAACGCATGAATGGACTAGAAAATTCATACATGAGGGATGCTATTGAAAGAAGATTTGGCAATTCTTTGAGTGTGAAGGTGTGTTACCCTTCCTATTTAGTCCTCTTTTTTTTGTTTGTACTATTTTTACTTTTTCCTTTTTTTTCTATCTCATCTTATTGACTAATTTTTTTCGTTTTTGTGTGTGTGCCTAATACCCTACTGAACAAGAACAGGTCAAAGAAGATATATATGTAACATTACAACAGTTCATGAAAGACGAAGGTCCCAGCAATTGCTCCAAAGTAACAGAGTTGATCTTACAAACTCTTCAAATAGTGACATCAGCGCGATTCCAAAAAAACAATGAAACTCAACTCAAGCAACGAATACATATCAGCAAATGCAAATATTGATTCAGAGACAACATTGAAAGTAAATTCAAACGGACAATATGAACATGATGGTAAACATTTCTACATATATATCTAATCCGCTTTTTCATGCTTTTTTCCCTTTAATATGTTTGTTGTTTCTGTTTTTTTAGTAACAGCTGAGGGAGTTGTTGATTTTTTTTCTGTTGTCACAAGAAGATATAATATCTAGATAGAAGAGAAGGTTAGCAGATCAGATAGAAAGGTCAACACATGAGGAGCCAAAAACTTCTGTAATCAAAGGGACAAATTTAAGTCAGCAGTCAACTGGCTCTGTAGGAACAGACAGCAAGGTGCAACACAACATGATAGGGACTAAACAAGGGCCACAGTTTGCCGCAATTGCTACTGCATTTATAAGTCGATTGTTTTTTGTACTTTTCCCACAAATCCTCATTTTTTCTGTTTTGCTACACAGCAACCATTAAGTTACTGTTTTTTGTCTAACACCTCTCTCACTATTCACAGTAAGCAAGCAAAACCATAGAGGACTTACAACCCACCACCCAAGCTATAATTCAAGAATAAAACTATATGCATTCAAAAACAGTGACCATAGCAAGTTTTCATTATATGCTTTGTCCTCAGAAATTTGAGTCTACTTCATACCAATAGCAAGAACAAGGGGTCACAACAAGCACAACATCTTTTTACGGTTTCAAACACAATACCACCACTCAAAAGGTATTTCTGAAGGGAATCTCACAATCAACCAGTTTTCTAATGAATATTTTTTATGCCTCTTTTGCTATGCACTGTACTGACTCTTTTTTCATTTTTTTCACTTTTCTATTTCTGGTTGCCTCAGGAGGAACCAACAAGTGATCAATTTCCAGAGAGCAAATTCAGCATAGATATTAACAAAGTTTTTATGCCAGGTATATTTCATTGTCACACTTTTTTTCCAACATAGTCCCCATGTGTTTGTTTTATCCTTCTTCTTTTGTTACTTATGTATTTCCTTTTTTTGCATGCCTTTTTTTCTTTCCATTTATAAGATGAAGAACTAGCTCACACACAAACAACACAAACATCTTTTGCACGCTATCTAGATGAAGCTAGGAAAAACTACTTCTTCTACGATGATGACACACCAACATTACGGCTCTTCGAAAACCATGATGATCGTGGGAATGAAATCAAAGAGCCCAAACTGTGATGTCCTTTGTGTTGGGGAACGTAGTAATTTCAAAAAAATTCCTACGCACACGCAAGATCATGGTGATGCATAGCAACGAGAAGGGAGAGTGTGTCCATGTACCCTCGTAGACCGAAAGCGGAAGCGTTATGACAACGCGGTTGATGTAGTCATACGTCTTCACGATCCGACCGATCCAAGCACCGAACGTACGGCACCTCCGAGTTCAGCACACGTTCAGCTTGATGACGATCCTCGGACTCCAATCCAGCAGGGTGTCGGGGATGAGTTCCGTCAGCACAACGGTGTGGTGATGATGATGATGTTCTACCGACGCAGGGCTTCACCTAAGCACTGCAACGATATTATCGAGGTGGACTATGGTGGAAGGGGGCACCGCACACGGCTAAGGAACAATCACGAAGATCAACTTGTGTGTTCTGGGGTTCCCCCCTGCCCCCGTATATAAAGGAGCAAGGGGGGAGGCCGGCCGGCCCTTGGGGCGCGCCAAGGAGGGGGGAGTCCTCCTCCTAGTAGGAGTAGGACTCCCCTTTCCTAGTCCAACTAGGAAGGGGGAAGGGGGAAGTAAAGAGGGGGAGAGGGAGAAGGAAAGAGGGGCCGCGCCCCCCTCCCCTAGTCCAATTCGGACTCCCCATGGGAGGGGTCGCGCCACCTCCTGGGCTGCTACCCTCTCTCTCCCCTCAGGCCCACTAAGGCCCAATACTTCCCCGGGGCGTTCCGGTAACCCTTTTGGCACTCCAGTTTTCTCCGAGATCACCCGGAACACTTTCGGTGTCCGAATATAGTCGTCCAATATATCAATCTTTATGTCTCGACCATTTCGAGACTCCTCGTCATGTCCGTGATCACATCCGGGTCTCCGAACACCGTTGATACATCAAAACACATAAACTCATAATATAACTGTCATCGAAACCTTAAGCATGCGGACCCTACGGGTTCGAGAACTATGTAGACATGACCGAGACACGTCTCCAGTCAATAAACAATAGCGGAGCCTGGATGCTCATATTGGCTCCCACATATTCTAACAAGATCTTTATCTGTCAGACCGCATAACAACATACGTTGTTCCCTTTGTCATCGGTATGTTACTTGCCCGAGATTCGATCGTCGGTATCTCAATACCTAGTTCAATCTCGTTACCTGCAAGTCTCTTTTCTCGTTCCGTAATACATCGTCTCACAACTAACTCATTAGTTGTAATGCTTGCAATGTTTAAGTGATGTGCATTATCGAGAGGGCCCAGAGATACCTCTCCGACAATCGGAGTGACTAATCGTAATCTCGAAATACGCCAACCCAACAAGTACCTTCGGAGACACCTGTAGAGAACCTTTATAATCACCCAGTTACGTTGTGATGTTTGGTAGAACACAAAGTGTTCCTCCGGTAAACGGGAGTTGCATAATCTCATAGTCATAGGAACATGTATAAGTCATGAAGAAAGCAATAGCAGAAAACTAAATGATCAAGTGCTAAGCTAACGGAATGGGTCAAGTCAATCACATCATTCTCCTAATGATGTGATCCCGTTAATCAAATGACAACACATGTCTATGGTCAGGAAACATAACCATCTTTGATCAACGAGCTAGTCAAGTAGAGGCATACTAGTGACACTCTATTTGTCTATGTATTCACACAAGTATTATCTTTCCGGTTAATACAATTCTAGCATGAATAATAAAAATTTATCATGATATAAGAAATAAATAATAACTTTATTATTGCCTCTAGGGCATATTTCCTTCACTCTGCACATGGACTCAGAAGAGTATGAAAGAAAGATTGAGGTTAAAAAATTTCCTCTGAGAAGCTTCTTTTTCTCATGCCCTTTTATTTGCATTTTTTTCATTCATTTATATTATGCTCTTTCCCAATCCTTTTTTTCTCCTTCAAAGTAGGCTGCGAAGAGGGACGGTCCGGCAAAGAGAAACAAAGGAGTGGACAATATCATGTCAAAAGACCCAGAAGACAGCTACAAAAGCATTAAGGTAGGTTTACACACATCAACCTCACACATTTTTTGCATCTGTTGTTTTGTACCTGTTACAAACTTGACCTAATAGCAGCACGACAAATAACTCTTTTTTTGGCAGCAATCTCGGCATGAAACTAATAGCACGCACAACGAGTTCCCCGTTTGTTGTGCACAAAAACAAAGCCAGAGCTACTTTTGCAAAACACCAAGGCCTTCAACTTCAATAACAACAGATGCAATCATTATAGACTGGGTCAAAAGCAAAACTTTTTTTGTTCGTGTTTAAATGAAAATGTGTGTTCGTTTTCTAACTTTTTTTGAGGCATCCTGTTACAGACAATGAAATCTCTATATGTAAATCAACAGACCTCGCCAAATGCTTACAACATTTTTCAGTGGAACCAGGAGCAAACATGCTACTCACCAAAGAACAAGAACATAAGTTTCTTCTCTCCAAGTACATCACAATAAACAAACATTGTAATTTTATATGCAGCAAACCTCCGTAACTTTTATGTCCTATTCCAGACAGAGTATTTTTCTAAACGTTAACTGTTTGATTTTTTTTGTGAACATGGTTATCCTAATCAATCAATAATACCCAGAAGGTTGTTCCATGACAAAATCAACCACATGTACATACCAGATGGCACTGAAGAACAACCGATAACAATAAGGGACAATCCATCTGTAAGTGAACCCATTTTTTCAGAGGAAGCATCTAACGCCTTTTTATGTTTTTTTAGTATCGCTTGTTCAATATCTACAATCCCACTCCCCTTTTTCTTGAAAAAAATATGATTTTTGTAGGCCTCTCCAGAGGTTCAAATCCTGGGGGAAAGGTCTTTGCAACAAAATTTCTTGAACTTGCTGGGAGACTCAGATGAGCATTACAACACCCGTTTATTGTTAGGGAGCTCAAACAGCTCAGTGGGAAAAGAAAATGTTCCAAACAAAAGAATTGTTAAGCCAAGCAAATACCTTTGCTCTACTAACGACCGCTATGACAGGGGAGCAATTTTGAGCCATGAATTGGATCTGTACAACAATATCATGATCTTAAGTAGTCATCCAGATTACAAGGGGTATTTGTCTCATTTCACCACATTGTGTTTCTATGTTGTGTCTTTTTTTCTTAAGTTTTTGTTCTGCATTCATCATTTGTTTTTTTTGCTTTTTCTAACAATATCTTTTTCCCTTCTTATGTGTTCTTCCTCCCTCCCCGTTTTCCTCAACATGTGTAAACAACATACAGGAAATGGGTTGTTGAAATTGATAGTTGCAGGGTATCTTTAGAACAATTGGGTAATTCTTTCAAAGATAAAGGATGGGTGGAGTCATACGTCATAAATGTGTTCTGTAGGAAACTCTTTAGGGACAATCACCCAAGAGTAACTCAAAGGCATTTCTTCTTCCACACTGCTAGTGTAAGTTTCATAGTTTTCACTTTCAAGCACAATATTATTTTTTCATTTTTCTCCTTGTAATTTTTACTTTTTGATTTTTTCTGCTGGAGAGGTTGACATTTATTTTTACTTTTTTTTGAAAAAGGAATACTTCCTACAAAAGTGGAAGAATGAGGCATGAAGATTGTAGTGGAGAGATAAATTAATAAGGTGCTTCACTGGAGCTGGAAAAGAAAAGGATCTTCAGGAATGCAACGAAGTATGTCTTCTCCTCCCACCACCTTTTTTTGAAATTCTTCTGTACATTTGTGCTTCTCTTTTCGTTTATTTTTCTCTAATTTTTTTCGTGTCTGCCTTATGATATGAAGTTATTTTTTCCAACGCTATACAACAAGCACTGGTTCGTTTTCTCGGTGGACCTATGTGCCCATAAATTCATCTTCCTGGATTCAAAGTATGATGGAGATAGCAAATACCACATGACAATAAAGCACATGATGGTAACTTGTCCTAACAGAACTCTGAGTTCATCTACAACTTTTTCATTCATTGTATTAATGTTTTTTAAAAATGCAGATTGAAAACTTCAAACGAGCTTGGAACGATGCTGGTCTAAGGAATATGGGATTCAGACACTACGAAACTTCATATCCAAACTTACCAAAGCAGGATGGATGGTTAGATGAAGATCCATTTTTTCTACTCTTTTTGTACATTCACATGCTCTCATTTTTGTACTTCGGTGCATGTTCTGATTGTTTATCATTTTTTACTTTATTTTTGTGTCAACATTTCTTTTCCGAAAATAGCGATGCATGCGGGATTTTTATCTTGAATTGGTTAAAGAATTGGCGTTCTAGGAATGCGTTGCAATCAGTCTTCACACAAGATATGGTCCAAGATGCACGTATCAGGTTTGCTGTAGATATTCTGTTCAGTGACCATAACATTATCGATGAAGGGAAAATGATTGTAAAGGATTTATGAAATATGAGTTAAGGTACGTTTTTCTATTCTCTATCTCTGCTACCTTTTTTGTTTAATAGGTTCTCCAAAGGTTTTCTTTTTCTGCTTCTTTCTGATATATCTACTCTTTTTTCAGAGATACTTTCCAGAAGACTCACCAGTGAACATAGAAATACAAAGAATACAATTCAACTATAGTTACGAAAAGGGGAAGACTCCGTTTCTTCAATTTTTTCTCTCACAAACAACGGCACAGATTGAAGTTCCTGCGCATGTAGCAAGGAAACGTGTTGTCAAGTAGATAGCAAAACATTTTTATGTGTTTCAGAATTTTTTTTGTTTCATTTGTACACTCTGTGGCCATGTACAAAGTACTACGAGGAAGAAAGCAATGCAAATGAGTATGCAAATATATTTGAAGTTTCTTTGTATAGGTTTTTTGGGTTCCTTGGAGCAGTTTTTCATATTGTCACAAATAGAAAATGTTTCATGTACCCGATACAACAATGGCGTCTTTTTCCGCTTCGTGTTCTCTTTTTCTTTTTTTGCAAATATTTGGTGCTGATTTTTCTTCTGTTTTCCCCACCATTTTATAAATAAATATCGGTCATGAAAGTCGATACAGTATCATATCAATGACTTACACAGTTATGACCTCATTATTTTTTCTAATCACATTCATTTGGACGAATCGCCAATCGGCCCCCATTCGATCTGTCCTTGACCATGTCTTTATTTGTTCCAGGTTGGATTCCTTGTTTCCTCGAGCTTCCCACAGGGCTCTACCCACCGTGAGGTCTGATCACTCGCCCATGATTCTTGATGATGGGACTCATTCTGTCTCCTTCCCTCGGTTTCGGTTCGATTCGTCTTGGATCCTGCTGGAGGGTTTTGTTGACTTGATAGTGCATAAGATTTCTTCCTTCTTATCCTCTACTCGACGTTCTTTCGGTCTGATGGATGACTGGCACAAATGCTCCTATCTAAGAACCAAGCTGCTGAGTCGAGGCATGACAAAGTTCGGCTGGCTGCCCAAATTGTTCTCCTAGTTGCTCGCGCCGATGGCCCTGGCCTTTCCCCCACTGAATGGCAGGCTCGTTATGATTTAGAAGAGGCCCTTTTGGTTTTACATCGTCAGGAGGAAGTGTATTGGAGACAAAGAGGTACCATCAATTGGACTCTAAAAGGCGATTCCCCCACTGCGTACTTCTTCGCCATTGCCAATGGCAGGCGTCCCCGCTGCCTGATCGATAGCCTGCTTATCAACGGAGTCAGGGTGTCCGACCAATCCGAGATTATGTTTCACGTGGTCAATTTCTTCTCTTCTCTCCTCTCCGCTAAACCTGAGGTGGGCTTTAGACTGGCCAGTTCCTTCTGGTCCTCTCAGGACCAAATATCAAGCGATGATAATGAAGCCATGCTGATCCCCCTCTCTGACGATGAGATTTTTGATACGATCCGCTCTGTCAACTCCAATGCGGCCTCAGGTCCTGATGATTTCCCCATCCCTTTCTTTAAGCAGTTTTGGCCTCAGTTGAGGGGCCTTGTTCAGGCGACCATTCAAGGATTCTGGTTGGGTACTGTCGATATTTCTAGGTTGAATTATGCAGTGCTCACTCTTATTCCTAAAGTCAAAGGGGCGGACCTGATCACTCAATTTAGACCTATTGCCTTGACCAACAACTTTGCGAAGTTACCGGCCAAAGGCTTTGCTTCTAGGCTCTCCCGGATGGACGAGACTTGCCTGCTCCCCCGGCGTGTGCCCATCCGTGCTCCCGCGTACGTGGCCTGTTTTAATTGGAACAAAATAAGGCCCGGCCCTACCCCCTTAAAATCAGGGGGGAGATGATTAGATTAGAAAAAGAAAAGGAAAAAAGACAACCGTAGGATGAAGTGGGAGCACGGATGGGAGCATGGAGAGGGAGAAGGCAAGCCGGATCCCTCCCCGATCGCCCACCGCTCTATCAGCCCTTTTCGATCTTCTCTCATAAAGGGCAGGTTCATTTTAGATGGCATTCTCCGCCTCTATGAGATCGTCCATGATTTGCGGGTCCGGGGGACCAAAGCTGTGATTCTTAAACTCGACTTTGAGAAAGCTTCCGACTCAGTTAGTTGGAAGTTTCTCCGGCAAGTGCTTCTGGCTAAGGGTTTTGATGGTGCGGTGGTTCGCAGGCTTATGCAGTTGGTCACGGGTGGTCACACGACTGTGTCGGTTAATGGGCAGATTAGTAACTTTTTGCCAATGGCAGGGGCCTAAGGTAGGGTGATCCGACCTCCCCCTTCTTTTCAACTTTGTCGCTGATGCCCTCTCTCATATTCTGTCCCGGGCAGCTCTAACTGGCCACATCACTCATGCCAGTTCTCACCTTGTCCTTAATGGCATCTCTCATCTTCAATATGCGGATGACACTATCATTATTGTCGAACTTAACGAGGCTAGCATTACTCATCTGAAATTCCTACTCCTCTGCTTCGAAGCTCTCTCAGGCCTTAAAATCAATTTTTCTAAGAGTGAAGTCATTGTTACTGGGGTTTCAGATGCCGAGGCGCAAAGAGTTGCTCATCGCCTCAACTGTTCTCTAGGCTCCTTTCCTTTCAAATATCTGGGCCATCCGATCTCTCCCCATAAACTGCTGGCTAAATACTTCGCTCCGGCTATCACTAAGGTGGGAAACAGGGTCTTGCCGCGGAGAGGCCGTTATAATACCGAAGCGGGCAAGGTTGCCCGCACCAATGCATGTTTGTCTTCCCTTCCCATGTTCCTGATGGGCTTCTACCTCCTTTGTGGAGGGATCCACGCTGGCTTTGACAAGCATAGGGGTGGAACTCTGCGAACAATAAGCGCAAAGACAGGATTGTGAAATGGAAATACATATGTCGGCCCAAGAACATGGGAGGGTTAGGGATCATTAATACGGCTGTCATGAACAAGTGCCTCATTCTAAAGTGGTGGTGGAAGATCATGTACTTCGATGAGCACCCCTCTGACTATCCATTCTCAAGGCTAAATACTTCCCGGACTCGAGCCCCATGTTTGCTTCTTCCACTGGTGGTTCCCAGTTCTGGCTCCAGCTCGTTAAAGTTCGTTCGGTTTTTCAATCTTTGGTCAAGTTCGTAGTTAGAAATGGTAAGTCTACTCGCTTCTGGTTAGACTGGTGGTGCGGGGACTCCACCCTCACAGTGGCATTCCTGGTCTTATTTTCTAATTGCTCTGATCCGTAGATCTCTATCTCTGAGCTCTCGCTAAATAACTGGGACCTAAACCTCCGTAGAACTCTTTCTCCAGAAGAGTTGGAAGACTGGCATCGCCTTACTGCTTGCTTCCCTGTGCTCTCGGATGAAGAAGACTCGGTTGTGTGGCCCCACTCCTCCTCTGGTCGCTTTTCGGTTAAGTCTGCCTACGCTAAACTTATATCCGGCTCCCCTATGTCCAAGTTCAAGTGTATTTGGAAGGCCCGTATTCCTCCTAAGATCAACATTTTCTTGTGGCAAGCTTTTCGTCGGAAACTTCCCGTGGCTGATCAAATCCGGAAAAGGAACGGCCCAGGCTCTGATAGATGCGCTTTATGTGGGGCCATTGAAAAGACCGAGCATATCATCTTTCACTGCTCTTTGGCTAAGTTTGTTTGGTGTTGTATACGTTATTGGCTTCAAGTGAATTGGAATCCCTCATCCTTCGAGGACTTGCGGCGTCTGTCCAGTGGCTTATCCGGGGTGGCTAAACGGGTTTTCTGGGTTGGGTTTGCAGCGATTTGTTGGTCGTTGTGGAATACTAGAAACAAGTTTATATTGAACATACTTTTCCGGCTAACCATGTGAGCTGCTTATTTAAATCTGGTGTCTTCCTGCAGCAGTGGAGATTATTGATTAAGGAGGCGGACCACGAGGCTTTTGACGCTATGGTATCCAAGATTCGGTCTACGGCTTCATCCCTGTCTCGACGATTTCAGGCGGCGCCTTAATGCTCCCTTCTTCCCGTCTTCTGAGAGCTGGCCTGCGTGCCATGATTGACTAGGTAGCCATGTATGCGAACCTTCTTAGTTGTTGTTGTGTTACTATGTTGCCTTGGTAGTTGGTTCTGTTATTTGCCTGGTGGCTTTATTTATAAAGTCAGGCGTATGCCTTTTCTTTAAAAATAAGGTTTTTAGGAACGTCTCGGCGCGACTATTGTTTGTATATGTCCACGATTTAGACTACTTACTTGACTTTTGTACCGACGCCATGGGTGACGTGACCAGCGCCATAAGTGCCGCCACCTCGGCTTTGTCGCTTTTTCCTTTCCGGTTGTAGGGTATGATCTATCCGTTCCTTATTTACCGATTCATGTGTTAGCCGTACTTGTTGTTATCATAACTTTACATGTTCTACGTATAATACGTACTCACATGTTTAGCTATTAGTATTAGTATGAAATTAATATTGCTAGTGTTGTCACCATGATTTATTTATGAATAAAAAATTAAAAAATGCTACTATATATATATACCCAACAATATTTGTGGCTGTACCAGTAGTATTTAGCTACCCGATGTGATACGTGAGCGACGGCTGAAGAATCATGCCATGCATGCATAGTGCAAGGACCAGTGATATCGATGGAATCCAATCGTTGATCCACGGACCTAGACAGCCCGTTTCTTTAGCTAAAGCTAGGCCTGCATATGGAAGCATCTATAGATTCGCCGATCGATTGGTCGGAACATGCATAGAAAGGAGAGAAGATATAGTTAGCTACCGGCAAAATGTACACATTTGACCTTGCAAAAGTATTTCACAAACTGAACTGTTCATGAAAAAAATTTCACACAGCTGACCCTTTTGTGTAGCGCCCGACAACTAGGCTTCACACTACGCTGTACAACGCCTGACTGACAGGCACTACACGTCTGGCCAGCATCGTACCCTGAACTGCCTAAAAATTGTTAAGTCAGTGTGCAACGCCCAAGAGCTAGGAATTACACTATATAATGTAGCGCCTAGTGTCTAGGCGTTGCGCTACATCTTCAAGCAGCCATTAGTGTAGCGCCTAGGTCTTAGGCTCTTCATCATACTGTGCAGCGCCTAGCTCTTAGCCTCTGCACAACGACTTAGCAATTTTCAGGCAACCCAGGGTGCGACGCTGACTTGCCGTGCAGCGGCTGTCCGTCGGACGCTACACAGTGCAGTGTGGCGCCTGGCTGTCGGGCGCTGCACAAAAGTGTCAGCCGAGTGAATTTTTTCAATGAGAGTTCACTTTGTGAATTCTTTTCATTTACGGGTCAAATCTGTCATTTTTGCCGGCAGCTACCTACATGCGTCACGGGTGACTTCAAATAATCGCCGAAGTGTAAATTCTCTCGAGATCGGCTTTACAACATATGCTCGAGCAATTAGGCGATAACATAGCTTGAGTGATTGATCGCGACGGAAACCATGTGTGCGTGCATCCAAGGATTCAAACCCATTTGCTCGTGCCAATGCCCACTTGTAATATAATACCAAAGTTGTACTAAGGTCGAGACACTTATTAAAATGAAGGGAGTATATTTTTTCTTCCTTGAAAAAGATCACCACGGAACATTTTTAAAAAGCCTAAGAGCATCCATCATAATGATCTATATATGTCATCACCCATGAATTAGCAGTTGGTGAATACAAAGTTTCTCTCCCAGTTCATCTCTCTTAATTAGCTTTCTTAGCCACGTCCAGTAGCGCCACCTACAAGTACTAAGTAGTGAGATATACTATTACCACGTCAAAGTTTATTTAATTTAGCTTCATTTGGATACTAGCTAGCCTAACCTCAGCACCCATCTTAGTCCATTTTTATCTTAATACTATCATCACCCTTTTTTTGCGGGTAAATACTATCATCACCCATGAATTAGCAGTTGGTAGATGCAACAGTTTTCTCTCTCCGTTCATCTCTCTTAGCTTTGTTAGCCACGTCCAGTAGCGCCATGAACAAGTGCTAAGTAGTGCGGTACTACTTCAATGTTTTTCTCATTTAGATCATTTGGATACAAGCTTGTCCTCTTGAAACAGTCTTTCGCCCCACTTCCTACAAGCCAGCCTAAATAGTCTTTCTAGTGCATGTTTATCTTAGCACATACTTACATTTCTTAGCACCAACTTTGGTCACTTGCTTTCACCTCCACGGCTTCTTGGAGGAATAGTCGTTCTAGTGCATGTTTTTTCTTCTATCGTGTGGTTAGGAGACAAGCTTGCTTGCGTGGGCTCTGCCCCGTTGTACATGTCTAGCATGTAGTGGTGCGTGTACATGTCTATCTTCCTTGCCTGCGGCTCTGCCCCGTTGCCCATCGTCACCACCATGAAATATATTGCACTATGATTTTCGACGAAGTCAAACGTCACAAAGTTTGACCAAGTTTAAAGAGAAATTTATCTATTTCTATAATACTCCATCCATTCAAAAATATTCTAACTTACTCAGAATCGGGTGTATATAAACATGTTTTAGTGTGATTGTTCACTCATTTCAGTTTGTAATTAGTCCATATTGAAATATCTCAAACATGGTATACTCTCTCCGTTTTTGTATACATGGTCACTTTGTTTTTCATGTCAAGCTTTGACTTGTACTTTTGGCCAACAAAATATTGGTTATATGTCATGAGAAACATATCATCGGAAAGTTGTTTGAAATGTGCATCCAATGGTATACTTTTTGTGGCATATAACTCTTATTTTGTTGATAAAATTATTGATCAAAGTTAGAAATAAAAATATGAAGCGGTGTTGTATAAAAAAAGGGAGAGAGAGTGACTGTGAACGGAGGGAGTACCAAATATACATCAAATGAAAATATATTTAGTGATGAATCTAATGATAAAGATTTAGTATTCTAAATTTTCATATTTTTTCTGAAAACTTGGTCAAAGTCTATACCATTTGCCTTTAGAAAGGCCTAATATAACTATTGTGGGACGGAGGAAATATATTATAAGCATTCACTAGTTAAAAAAATTGCAAAAAGTTTGTGGGGGCCATGGCCCCGTAACCCTCACATTGGATCTGCCCATGATCGGCACCCTCCCTTTTCCTCACCGGGAGCTTTGGACCAACACATTGTCGGATGATTGTCCGGTGAGCTGCCACGGCCATCTTGGCCTTCCTGAGCACGAGCATCCAGAAATAAGAATAGAAGCTCCTCTCCCGGCTCCTCAGCGATTTGGCATTTCTGGCCGTTGGATCTGGCTGCTTGATGAGTTTTGGGCCGTTGGATCGAGAGGTGGGAGGATCTGGGCCGTCGGATCTGGATGAAACACTGCTGGAATGAATAGTAATGGCAACAGAATGTAAATACCATGTCCCCGCCAGGGCATTTCCGTCATTTCGCGTGGTGGGGGTATAAAAGGGCCGGCCGCTCCTGTGACGGAGACCTAGCCGCCTCCTCCCTCGCTCGCTCCCGCAGCCGCCTCCCTCCTCGCTCGCTCGCGCCTCTGCCCCGCGCCTCCCCCGCGCCCAGCTCCTCCCATCTCGCCGCCGCCTCCTCTCCCCTCCCGCGCGCCTCCTCTACCCTCCCCTCCCCT
>NC_041385.1:760454783-760487121 GCF_002162155.2 Triticum dicoccoides
GAGCAGCAGAGGAGGAAGGACGAGGAGCATGACGGCGGAGGCGGCGGGCACGCAGCAAAGGGGCGCGGGCGCGCGGAGGTGGAGGCGGATCTGCGGCGGCTGGTGGTGGATGGGAATCCCGCCGACCGCGTCCCTCCCCAAACTGCAGCGATGATGGAAGGAGCCGCCAGCGCCGGCCAGCAACCGACCGACGGGCTCGCCGGGTCGCCGTTCCTCGGGGCCACCCCCTCCCCCCGTGTCGGATCGCACATCGGCTTGGAGGCCCCTTTGGGCTACCGCCGGTGCGGGAGGCATCCGCGGCCGTGCGGGCTGGGGACCGAGCGGCGGGGCCCGTGGTGCGTTCCGGTCGAGGGCTTGCTCGATCTGGCACGCGATCTGAGCCCCCATCGATGGATTTCTCACAGCTCGACTGCCTTTTGTTTTGGATTCGGCGGGGCCCGTGGTGCGTTCCGGTCGAGGGCTTGCTCGATCTGGCACGCGATTGCAGGTTGACCCCTTCTCTTCCTCTCATCTCTGCTTTTCAGGCCTAGGCTTGCATTTTTTGTGGCCATGTATTTACCTTCGATTCCTGTAAGAAGCTGCTGTTAGATTGTGTTTGGACAATGGATGTATGTGCTTTTTGTCCTCTTATTCGTAGAAGCCTAGCACCTAAATTATTGTTCCCTGCTTGTATTATTGTGCTTGCTTGGCATTCGGAAATGGGGATTTTTGTCACTTCTCTAGATCCTGGTAGGACCTATGCTTTCTTGTACCTTTCTGCTGTGTCCTAGAAGTAGCCTAATGATTTGTTTGTTGGAAGTGATCGCATGTGTCGCGCTGGTGGGGCTACCAAACTAACCAATATCGTTCTAGATATGTTTTATAGAAAATGTTCATTGGCCTGTAGCTGAAGTAGTATGCTGTCAGGAAGATATTCACTTGCCTTAAGCACCTAATGTTACTGAAAGCTATATATATTCACAACTATATATATTGTCATCACCTAACTATACACAGGTGCTGAAAGCTATATATATATTGCTATCTACAGACTGTGTATCATAAATTTTTGTTTTACATAGATTTTTCGTTTCCTGATGTTAGGTCAGATGGTTCAATTGATATTTCAGTTTTAGGAGAAATTGCTCTCAGCTTCTTCCAAGTTGAATTTGTCTAAAAAGCGAGTGCAATGTTTGTCAGATGGCCACTAGAAAATGTTTTCTCTGCAATCCCAATTGTTGTTGGTTTTATTCTTCCTGATTCTTTCAGAATTTATTCTTAAGGTAGTTAATTGTTTTCTTGTTGCTACGTTTTGGTCAGGACGGCCTGCCACCTCTCTTGCTGCCTAGGTCACCGTGACGCTCAGTGGTGCCAAGCTCCAATTGGGGATGGTAGTCCGTGGGCAAGGCAGGGCATCAATGCCGTCGACCCCTCCGCCCCACGCCACCTAAGAGGTATTTGGATCCTTACCTCACGAGGATGTGGTGTCCTTTAACTTGTGGTTGCCTCTGAGACGCTAAGAGATGATGCAGCTGATTAAACTAATCAAGGCACGAAAATTTTGACAATAGATCATCTCTGTTTCTAAATTACAGAGTACCTCGCCTGGATCCGGAGGTGAAGTTACAGTGAACTCATGTAGTCAAGGTACGAACCCTACCCCTCCCCCTCCCGACGGAGCTCTCCTCACGCCTTTTCGTGTTTCCCTTGCTCGGACATCGCTTGATTTTTGGAGCATCAAGGAACTTGTGTAATTCTTGGCAGAGACCTAAGTCAGTAAGGAATATCAGTGATGATGATTTCTCTTGCCTTATGTAAATATATTCAGTTAGTTCATCTGAGACCATTACAATTTGCAAATTGTGGGAGTGAAATTGACGGCTTCAATCTTTAGTTAGTTTGCATTTTCCCCTTAATTTAAGTCTTAGATACATTGCTTTGGATCTACCATGTTTACTTTGATTATATGAGATGCGTCTTTGCCGTTTTTTTATCTATTCCCTGGTAAAAAATGTTGATGTCAATGTATATGAATGTATTTCTACCTACCAACCTACCATGTAGTCAAAAGGCTACAATCCCTTGAATGACTGTAGGAGATGTAAATTCTCTGAAGCTTACTGTTTGCATTTGACACCCAATGTTTGTTCCTTCTGTCCATATTGTTTGCTTACATACTTATAATCAAGCTTTGGCTCGATCCTCTTTACGATGAGAAATAATCTGACAATACATGAAAGTGCATCTTGATTCTAGAATAGAAGAAAATAGGTGTATGTGTGTAGGCCTACTGAATACCTAAAGGTAGTAGCACTCTCTCGGCTGTGGCTGCACGTTTAACTGGCCAGTCAAGGAGCTCCAGCAAGCAGGTCCGCCTACTCTCCTTTCCCCTGAGCTCTTGCAACTACACAAATCATCTTCCTGGTATTTTCTCACTTTTGATTCACAGACTATGTACTGTAGTTAGTTCTGGTGATTATCAATTGATCTAAGACCACTGTATGTGCATATCTCAGACTGGAGAAGAATGCACATAGCCTTGCCGAGAACATAATATTGTTTCGATAATTATCTTGTTTGTGCGCTTGTTTTGATAAAAACACATGGGTTATAGAGGAATTGAAACATGTTACATTGAAATCAGAGAGCATGTCGTTGTTGCTTAATTCCGCTAATCGTGGCTGTCACTGTATACCTTGAGATTCAGGTAGAAGCAATAGAATCCAAGAAAAAAAATACCTACCTGCATGTGTTCCTTAGAGAGTTTGTTTTCTTCATACCTCACCATTCTTGATATATATGGCCATCTCTGTTCTGGATATCACACTCGACGGCCTCTCTTCATGGCACAAAACTGAAACTACGCCATGAATATATTTATTCTGTGAAATAGCTGATTCCAATCATTCATCAACTAGCTTTGTTTTAATCACAGCAATAAGTCATGATATCTTGAAATTTCCTGATTGGTGATTATACATTTTATATGATGTTTTTCACCTGCAAGCTCTGCACTTCTTTCCTTTCAACTTTATCTCTCTTGCTTTATTTCATGAATATATTTCTCTTCTCATTCCATCATTCAGTCTGTTTGCAACAAAATCCTGATTCATAGTCTGTTTTTTTAAATGCTTGGCACATCCTAAACAAAATCCTGATTAAACGATAGGCTTGGCATACCTTTTTATCAGTATGGTTGCTTTTATCCGCAACTGCTTTCTTTGATTCCTTTCCCATGCTGTAATGCAATTGTTTTGGGCAATTCCCCAAGGCCTTATGTTTTATGTTATTGGAAACTGCAGGACACCCAGCGAGTGTTTAGGATCCCACACACGGCAGTTCTTGGCATGCTCCTGGCACACCTTGGACTATCACCGCCTCCGTATGAACGCGTTGTTCATGAGGACGGCAAGACCCCTGTTGTAAATTGTCTGTAAGCGACGTGTTGCCGTATTTTCTATGCCTAAAACGTCTGTAAGCGACGTGTTGTCATATCTTCTATGCCTAAACGTCTATGTTATGCCTAAAACTTAAAGTTATCTATGCATAGTTTTTCACCAAGGGATAGCAGACTTTTTCTTTTTCTGTTTTTACTTTTCCTTGAATGGCTGTGATCATTCTGCTATCCCTTGGTGAAAAACTTGAATTGGGAATGGAACCCTTGATAGATTGATGTTTGCTGAAGAAAGTCCTTGCAGCAAAGAAGAACATGAAGCAGGTTTTCTATTTTTGACAAGTATTTCCTTTTGTTCCTAATTGTTGTCTCTTTCGTATGGAAGCTCTGAAACAAAATGAGGTGGCCTAAAATTAAGGGTTAATTCTTTTGATAGCTGATTTGAGAAAACATATTCATGGAATATAAGTACAAGGTAGATTGTAGCATTGATCATTGCTATCCTGTACATACAGTCCAACCAACTGCTTCGAGAGGAACCAAGGCGACGTGAAAGTTGGCGTCTGTGAAGCTTTGCCGGAGCCATTCCTGCTCTTCCAGAGCCACAAGGAGAGCCTAAAACTCCGGGTACCACTCGCTTCTCCAAGAATTTGTATAATCATTAGAAGATTAGAACCAGTCAAGCCAAAAATATGAAATGGAATTCATTTGCAGGCAGAAGCGTGTCCGGCTGTCATACGAGAAGAAGTGTGTACGACTGAGGAGCCAGGGGCCAATGATGCGGAGTCATTCGCCATCAAGAGGACCAAAGCTGCCATCAGTGACCACCAGATCAAGCTCAACATCTCCCTCGCCTCCGTCAACGCACTGTCCCAGAGGGTCGTCGCCATCCACGATGAGCCCGCAGCTCGCGGAGCTCATCCAAATGTATGTGTTTCTATTATAGTGTGCTCGATTGATATCCCCAAGAACACTGCTGCCGCATGTGTTTGATTGATGTTTCTTGTTGTTGTCTTGTATGTATAGGTGGGCAAGGATGTGGCGACTCATCGGCGACGTGCACCGGATGATGTAGCGCATGGTGCACGAGGCTAGCGTGCTCCTCTCGTTGTCGGCCACATGGTTGGAGGGAGGTATCAAGGGCTCACTGCTACCGGGGTGGACCTGTGCACAATTTATATTGATATATTTTATTTTGCCAAACAGCAAGATATATGCTCCTGATGCTATTAACCTGACAGGGAATTTCAGTTTCTTTCACATGATACATCAATAAATATATAGAGATCCAGATGTGTTGCATTTTTGCTGGTTCTTCTATTATAAATGTCAGTTTTTTCGTAGCAACATTACATGTATACAAAACACACTACTTTAAATAGGATAGTAGAAGGGGCGTGTCCTACCTGGCACCGCCTTGCTTCCGCTCAAGCGGTGCGCCACAGGCGCGCCCTTCCTGACATATTATGGGAGACAAACTAATACTTTTCCTGCTATGTTCGCTAAATACAGAAACGCTTTAAGAGGATTTGGTTTTGCAAGCCTTTGATTGAAAGTGAATTTTAAGATGCAGTACAGGATTGCTTCGCAAGAAACAAGTTTAGTTACGGTTTGACACATCAACAGGTCTGTTTCACAGTCTTCTGGTGTTACATTAATTTACGTTAGCTACTGATCCCAGGGTGTTCCTTTGATACAGGTTGTAAAGCAGCATGTTTTATTATTTTAGTTAGCATTAAGCTAATCACAAACCACAAAAAATACACACACGCACCCTTAAAGAACCGCATCTATATATGTTCCGCTCTTTACTGAATCTTGATGTTGCATATTGAACCTTATGTATATTCTCCTTGCATCTAAATTGTTGCTTTCTACTCAATATTGTGTGTATATGTCCATCTGTGCATAATATGTGGCCCAAATGATGTGATATGTTCTTTTAGCCATGGACCAATTTATGTAGTGAGGCCGACGATTTGACCGTAACATTTTTTCTCCTCTGGTTGAATACTGCATCTTTTTTGAAATTGTCCTAAATGTTTTATAGCCCCTAAGTAATGTATTATTGAAGCCGGTGGGAAAATATGATGTGTCTTAAAATAATTATAAAATAACTGAATATATCAAAATGATAATGACATTGGATTAAATTTAGAGGAATATGATAGAAAGTTTAACCTTCAATATTGTAGGTTTTCCTGATTGTCTGGCACCTTATTAGGAGACGACGACCGCTACCATGAATAGGTTTAAATGCCACATTGCTTCCACTGGACAAATCATGATAGCAAACAAATGTGCCTAAACTTATAACATAAACTACTGCTGGTTTGTTGTTTTTATCGAGGATGCTTTCTTTAAGCATATGCTAATCACATACTATCTCCTATTTCACTTAGATTATTCATAGGGCTCCAGGGATAACCACATTATTTTCACTTACATGTTCCTGATTCCTTCTTCGTCTCGCAGCTGGATCGGTGGGTGGCGACACGTTTGCTGTTTGGTCGAGCCGTCCACGGCGCTGTTGCTGCCGTCCAGGATGAGCTGCTCAGCCTGCTACTCCACGAGACTCCCTAGCAACAGCTGAAGAGAGGTTCCATGGGAACAAGCACCCATGGTTGTTGTCGCCGTTAGCACCGTCCGTTAACTGCGAACCTTTAGACCCTTTGCTGATCCAGCTCCCAGAAGGTGAGTGCCTGGTATAATTCCCCTTCTCTTCACCTTCTCCAACCACTGTAGTTTCAAGTCCCGTTCTAATCCTATTTGTAATGATATTACTTGGCATAGGGGAAGGGAAGTGGTTTCTCTCTGTCGAGGTCGGCAAACAGATATAGAGGAGGCAGATGTGATATGCTTGGCATTATGTTGTGAGGATAGAGGGCCATGGATCTGGATGTGGAGGTCAGTGGCAGTATTGATGCCTTTTTCCTCTTCTACTCGATTCCTTGACCTGTTTCCTTTCACTGTTAGATTGTGAGTCCATGTGACGTTCGTGTCAAGATGAGCGGCCGTTCCAGCTGACATTGTGTCAACCAGATGGTTGTATTCTTAAAACTTATCAGTCAATTGGAGTCGATTTCTATAGTTGTTTTTCCTTCAGAAGTTTTTAGCCTGCTTAATGCTTATTGTTCAGAATTTTAGGTGCTCTTTTGTCAGAGACCGCTTGATGGTTTGGTTGGGACTGTATGATTTAGCCTATTCTTGGTGGCAACTAATTAGGCATCGATACTATGAATCAGTAAACACTCGCAACAGGACTATTTTTTTAACTTCCGGACATTTTTATTTATGTGAAAAATACTTTGTTTGGCGATACACTAATTCAGAATACTCATGCTTCATTTTATCATGAACTTTATTCCTCCATCCTTTTTTATGTGTACTAATGTGTCTTTCTCTATCCTTTTTCCTGTATACTAATGTGTCTTTATTTAGTGCAATGCCGAGGTTTCCTCCATGCTTCCATACAATGTCGAAGGACAACATATGTTGCAGTCTGTTCGTCCTGGATAGTGCTAAGGATGAATACAAACTTATATGTAATTGGCTGGTGCTTGCTTTACTTAAAGACGGCCACTGTTCCACTTCTGATTTTTTACTTGGTCCTGTACATGTCTACCGTGTTGTAGTTAAAGTTTCTGATGTACACTTGTTCCAGCCACAAACAAGGAAGCAAGTTGTTCCTTTAAACCCATGATACCCACAAACATTTTTAGATCATTATTTACAAAAGTGTCATGTCAATCATTACCTGCTTGACCAACGTTTGGACCGGCCCCCTCGCGCCAAGGCGCGATACATATCTAGTTATCTAGATGCATGTAAGCGTACGACGCACGCACACACGTTACACGTACGGCCTAGGTGCGCAGTACCAGCACGTATGCGCACTTCTGCCACTCTGAGTGTATCCGTCCGTCGGCATTGGACCGGAAACGGTTGGTACTGTTAAGAGACAAAATGAATGAACAGTAACCATGATCTTTATTACAGAAGATGATTACAATATACTCTCTCCATCCGGAAATACTTGTCCTAAAAATGATTGTATCTAGATTTATTTTAGTTATAGATACATCTATTTTATCCATTTCTAGAACAAGTATTTTCGGACGGAGGGAGTATATATCTCCAGAAGAGATGCTTCCAACCGGTGCGATTATGCTGAGAGACACGAGCAAACGGATACGACGGTTAGCATGTCCGTCGGTTACAAAGAGGGGATTCTCTTAATTAATTACACTTAATTAATTTCTAACAATCCCCTAATCTCCTCTTTGATCATGTAGAATCATCATCTTGATAAATACTCCTCCAAAAACCTTATGGGAAATATATGAGGATATATACATAGTATGTCATGAAAAACTCCTTCCAAATACCCTACGGAAAAATAAGAAGAAACTGACATGTCATAATGCTTGTATTACTATTGGCTCATTAAAAACCTTCTATGAGAAACCATATAGGAAAAACTTATAAAGGAAAAAAGTGCAATATCAAAGATCTGGATATCTCGAACAGGCTATCATTCAGGAGTACACTTCCCCTGAACCTTCCAAAAAAAGTCACCTTATACCAATTCATCAACATATTTCTGGAATGAAGAACTTGGTAAAGACTTTGTGAATAAATCACCGAGATTATCACATGACTTTATTTGCAAGATATTTAGCTTCTCATTTCTTTGCAAATCATGGATCTAAACAATTTCAGAGCAATACACATTGTAGTGTTGCTCTTCATAACATGTTTGCATCTGCGTAGTACAAACAACATTATCTTCATAGATAATGGTGGGTGGTTCATACCAACCAATCCCATTTGAACTTTCAACAAAGTTCATCATTCCCCGAAATCGTTTGCATGATGCTTCACACAAATCAATGATTTCAGAATGATTAGTGGATGTAACCACTAAATTTTGTCTTCTTCACTTCCAAGAGAAGGTCGTACGTCCATTTGAGAAGACAAAATCTGTCTTGATGTGCGTTATGGAGATTTGATACATGCCCAATATCACTACATCCAACCATGGTCATATCTTGATTTTTCTCATAGAATAAACCAAGATATGTGGTGTCCAAAAGATATCTTACAAATACTCTCTTCACACCAACCCAATTCCCTTTCGTTGGAAATGCAATATATCTAGTAGATGAATTTACTGCAAACAACATGCCAGGCATAATGTTGTTTGCTAGATACATTGGTGCTCTGGTTGCATCAAGATATGGAAACTCAAATCCCAATATATTTTCATCACCTCCCTTAGGTGTAAATGGGTCTTAATGTATTAATTAAGATATCTCACAACCATAGTTCTTTCATGCTGCAAACAATATGTCAGGCCTAATGATATTTGCTAGATACATTGGTGCTCTGGTTGCATCAAGATATGGAAACTCAAATCCCAATATCTTTTCATCACCTCCCTTAGGTGTAAATGGGTCTTAATCTCTATTAATTAAGAGATCTCACAACCATAGTTCTTTGATGGATATGATTTATCCATGTTGAACTTTTCAGTAATCTTATGAATAAATGTAGACTGATGAACAAATATTCCGAAGGAATAAGCTCAAGTTCCAAACTCGAGCAAACTTTGGCATCAACCCAATATTTCATCTCACACTCCGTCTTAAGATGAATTGCTTGTATCATATGTTTCTTGTGTAGTTCCAATAATATTCAGATCATCAACATACACATAAATGAGGCAAAATCGATCTTCAAATTTCTTGATGAACATATGTGAGCAACCATGAATGTTTGAGTAATCCTTCTAACAAAGGAACTCACTCGGACGGTTCTACCACATCATTCCGACTACTTCAAGCCATAAAATGACTTATGAAGGTTTATACAACACATGTTGCGATTAAAATCGGAATCTTCCTTCCCTTGGGAACTACCATATAGATATCCGAATCAAGTGACTCAAACAATTATACAGTGACAACATCCATCAGTTTGATATAAAAATTTATTATTCACTGCCAGTGATATGAATATCAGAATGTTAATCCACTCATAACAGGATAGTATTTTCATCATAAATGGTGACAGGTCTCTGTGTGAACCCCTGTGCTACAAGTCTGGGTTCATGTCTCACCACCTCTTGATTTACATTTCTCCCACAAACGAAAATCAATTGTGCTCCCCCAGGGAACACATTTAGAGGAGTGAGTATTACTAATCATGTCAATACCCACTCTTCTTCGGAGCGAGCACCTCCTCAATTGTTTCCTTCCTTTGGATCAACTAGAGTGTCAAAGACACTTAGCCATGCATGGATGCTAGATCCAATCCAAGGACTTTTGTAATTGTTGAGGAGAAATAAATATCGACATAAGGTAGTCTTTCTATTATGTGATTCACCCGAATCAATATACATAGTGGAGATCTCATCAGTACCTTTTGACTATTCGTGACTTCCCACAACAATTGAGGCAAGGTCTTCCGATGTTGGAGCACAAAAATTTGTGTGCACATTTGTGCTAGGTCCTGGATGTGTCCAACTTCGTTCAGGTGTCCTTCAACCCTAGGTTGAATGTCAATATCAAGTTGACTTGCATTTACTATTTGAGGATTCCTCATTCCCCTCGGACACTTGCGTGAAGCCTTGTCCTCTTATGTCCAGATTCCTCCCCCTTCTTGGGTGACTAATTGGACCTATGGGTCACATCCACTCTCTCTGGCACATTCACTATGGGGACATTTTACTTTGTGACACCTTTATACTTAGTAAATGCAATTGGCAGATTATTTGCGATACTTTGCATATTGATAATCTTCTGAACCTCTAGTTCAGATCCATTTGTATGTGGAACTAAGGACTTGATGTCTATTGACATCTCATTCCATTTTCCGGCATTCAATGTGGTTCTTATCTCCCACTAATGCCGAAAAATGTCCTCATCAAAATACAACCAGTGTACAAGGCCATAAAAAGTCCCCTTCTAGAGACTTCAAATACTTTACGTTTGACGGAGAATTGTACCTCACATGGATCCCCCATTTCTCTATGAGGGCCATATTTATACGATGTGGTGGTGAAATAGGTACGTATCCAACACAATCAAAATATCATAGATGGGAAATACTTGTTGACTTGCACGTACTAACTGCAACGGGGAGACCATATGCAGTTCATCGAATTTGTATAAACTGCATGTCCCCAACTAAATGTTGGGTGGTTACAATTCTATAGGAGCAATCTTGCTATCAAATTATCCTCTTGACAAGTGATTCTACATGACCAATCTAGGTATGTACAAAAAGTACCAATATGCTCCACAATTATGCCTAAATCAAGGCAGTAATCATCAAATGCTCATGAACTGGATTCCATGGCATTATCCATTCTGATGGATTTATGCCGTAGTCAGGATGATTTGCTCTCAAGTTAATGATTTGAGGAATCAACTTTGTAAAAGCATGGTTCCTTATATAAGTAAGACACACATTGGACCATCTCGTTGATGCACCCGAAAGCACTATGGAATATCTGAATATTCTATATAATGGTTGAATTAGATCACATATATCCCCTGCCAAGGAAATCTAGTGGCCCATCCTCTCTCTTGAGATAAGATGGTCTTTGTGATCAATTTCCCAGTTTGCACATACATGCATACATAATCCATTGACTTTGGAAAATTCATACCGTTAGATTGTGTCCAGTGAAACCATCAATAATTTCCTCATCAGCTCAATACTATGATGACTCAAGCAACTATGCCATATCATGAACTTATCAAGATTCTATAAAATTATCTTGTACACCCAATGCGTAACCGACTTAATGTATGTACAATACAATCCAGGAGCTAGAGAAGGCATTTACTCTAGGATTTCATTCAAACCCCTTTTGCCGAGTCATGAGTAGGCTTCCAACCTCAATCACTTAATGAGTTTCAACATAAATGCATCCAAGATTATCATGTAGTACCCCTAGGGAGTTTTATTGTGGCTTGACCAAAACTAACAACTACCTTATCATGACTAAGAATTGTCATGATACTTCCACTACTCTTCTCAAGTGTATGAAAATACTTTATCTCCCCTAATATCATGTTAGTAGACCCAGATTCCATTTAACACATTCCCTTCTCAATTGGATTATTTCTATAAGTTATCTATAGAGTGTAGTATACATATAATCTCATATAGACATACATAGTGTCACTAAAAGCGAATTTCACTAGCATGTCATCAACACTAAGCAGTGGACCTTCCTTTTGCTGAGCATGCTCTTGGTTTCCCACATCATGTGGTACGTCTAGGAACTTTCAAGAATTGGGGAATTATTGTTATGTCCAATGAAGCAAGCTTCACACTGGTTCTCTTGAGCCTTTTGTCCTTGGCAATTGATGGCATGTACAGATCCACCAAATGTTTGGAATATCAAATTTCCTTATAGTGCGAATCATACAATCACACCTATAGCAACCTTCATATTTGCTAGCCATGTCATTGTTATTGAAAGGATGTTTGCTCTTTTCAACTCCATCCTTACTCTGTTACTCATCACGCCTCCACTTTCCTTCACAGTTGCGGAAACTTTTCAGTCAAAATACATACAAGGATTGAAAGTGGGGAGCATCTTCTTGATGATATCGACATCCGAAACTGCACTATCGCTATAACTCAACTTTCGAGTTGATTTGATGCACAACAGATTTGTATGTAGCCACGAACCGAATAACATACTCCGCTAACGAATTAAGAGAATAAATGAATGAATAGTAACCGCGATTGTTATTACTGAAGATGATTACAGTATATATATCTCCAGAAGAGATGCTTCCAACCAATGCGACTCTTCTAAGAGACACGAGCAAAGGGATGTGACGATTAGCATGTCTGTCGGAACTGCAGTTGTGATGGAGCTTAGGTATTTAGGACTTAGTGTGGCGTTGAATCCGGTCCTTCCTGTATTTTCTTTCGGTAGCGTAGTCGCGTGCTTCTTGCGTGATCCGACTTTTCTGGGATCGGCATTATATGAGGATCACCTCATTATCTTGTATCATTCAGCTATGTACTTTATCCGGTTCTTGCTTTATATATATAACGGGGCGAAAACCTGTTTTGAGAGATCTTCCGGACCCCGTGATGTGCGG
The DNA here is from genome assembly GCF_002162155.2 of Triticum dicoccoides. Lineage (NCBI taxonomy): Eukaryota > Viridiplantae > Streptophyta > Magnoliopsida > Poales > Poaceae > Triticum > Triticum dicoccoides. The sequence goes on from NC_041385.1 coordinate 760,467,288, forward strand.
CTAGCCCCCTCGCCGACAGCTGTGACTAGGGGCCGGCCCGAGCACACGAGCCGTCGCGGTCGCCACTTGATGGCGCACAGTGCATGCATGCTTCGTGCATGTGGTCTCGGTGGACTCGACGAGATATCGATGCGTCTTGCTCGCTGGGTCAGCTACTGCTAGCATGCACGTGCGGCTCCTTCAAAGGTGCACAGCGACGGCATTGAAGCGCGCATGTTTGCATGCATGCATGTGCGTGGCCGCATGGCCCAGCACGTCGATTCTCCCAGATCACGCAGCAGGAAGAGTTGGGTGAGAGTGAGACATCCGCGCATGACCTTTAGCTGCTGGCGGTGCTGTTATTAACCTTGAAAAATGCGCGTTTAGCTCAGGGACGAAGCTAGAAAAAATTGTCATTGGGGTCAACCAATGTCCAATGGCTACTACAGCACATGCTATGGTGTGACTCACGCTGAGAGCAATATAAAGAGCAAAAACCAAAAATATGCCCACTATAACACAAATAGAAATATCATCCAAGGGCGACACGAAGAGCGAAAATATGCAATGAGCCAATGATAAACTAGTATCATAATAATAAGATTGTCATACCAAGTACTGGTTCCGCAAAGTCATAAAATCATTTGTTTACATATTCAGAGAAAATAAGCAAAAAACGATGACTGCCTGAAAAGGATGAACAAAAGTAATATATTATATTCACAACAATGGTGTGTAAGAAATAATATAGAGAATAAATAGCAGAAACAAAAAAGTTAAAGTGATGTTGGACTCACATTTTATAACTTGCCTTCTCGATCTCCCATCTTCTTAAATAGATCAATTACGGCGTCATTTGTAATGGTAGCAAATATATCTTTCTCCACATAGCAAATCAAGCAATCACTCATGAACTGGTCACCCATTTTGTTGCGTAAAACACTCTTCACAATATTCATTGCTGAAAAGCATCTCTCCACTGACGCTGTGGCAACCGGCAAAATTAGCACTAGCTTTAGAAGTTGATACACCAAAGGGAAAGCAAGATGCTTCTTAGTATCCACCAACTTTTTAGCAAGATCCGCAATACCATCCAAATTGGCAAATCTTTGGTCTGCTCGGACATTGTCAATGTAAATCCGAAGTTCATGTCCAAGATCCATCAATTTTGATGAATCGAAATCCTCAGGATAAAACTCAGCTAGCTTCAACAAACTCTCCAAGTTAAAAGCAGCGAAAGAGTTTTTTGGGTTGAAAGAAGCCATGTGAATAAGCAATGCAGAATTTACTTCATTGAATCTGTCATCAAACTCTCGAAGTTGCCAATCAATAACAGTGTTAAGACACTCTATTTGATAATGATGCAGGTTTGTTATATTGGTTCTTTTTCGTGTATTATGTCGATTGACATATTCATCTTGCATGCTGAGCTTTGGAATGTCATGTTCTTCACAGAATGCATATACCTTCTCCAAAAGTGATTCCCACCCATTATCTTTTAGTTGTTGTAGATCATTCCTTGTTGACTTCACACATGACATTGCATTCAAGATATCTTGATCCTTTTGTTGCAATGCTTGTGACAGAGTGTTGGCACTCCCTAATATATGGAACATCATGTGCAAATAGAACACAAAATCAAAGGTTCCAAAATATGATAGAAGACCACGTGCTTCACTTTTCTTGGAACCTTTCTTGCCTTCTTTTGATACATACTTGAGGACACTGCCAATTGATGGGAACAACTGAATTAGGCTTGAGAGGGTTCTATAGTGAGAACCCCAACGGGTGTCTCCCGCCCTTTGAAGTGATTGATCTTGATTCAACCCTGTGCCGGTACTAATCCGCCCACTACTTATGGCTTTTTTCACATTCTCTCTATTAGTCTCTCTGATCATGTCTTTTCTTTTGCAAGAAGCTCCAACCACATTAAACAGAAGAGAAATCATGTAAAAGAAATCTGCAATATCTTCATTCTTCCTTGAAATTGCTACGATAACCAATTGGAGTTGGTGAGCAAAACAATGCACGTAATATGCTGACTTATTCTCTTCCAGAATTTTAGCTTTCAAACCATTGAACTCACCCCTCATATTGCTCGCCCCGTCATAGCATTGCCCTCTAACTTGTTTGAAGCTTAATCCAATATCAACAAGCAATTTTTCACGGGCTGACTTGAGACACGTTGCCGATGTTTCCTTCACATGTACTACCCCAACTAGTCGTTCTAGGATTAACCCAAGCTTATCAACATACCTCAACACAACAGCCATTTGTTCTTTGTCTGACACATCGGACGCCTCATCAATCAACAAACTGAAAACATCACCACCAATTTCTTCAAGAATAGAATTCAATGTTATATGTAACAAACCAGATAAAATATATTTTTAGGTGCTCGGAGAGATAAATCATATGAAATAAATAAAGAATAGAGATGCCAGAAAGTAGTAATTTACCTTTGCAAAATAATTTGCAAGTTCCTTTTGAATATCTGGAGACACCCATTTGCAATTTTTTGGAGCATTCTTAAGAACTACATTCCTCACATCCTCATTCTGATTTGCTAATGTTTGTACCAACTCTTGAAAATTCCCCTTATTTTTGGATTCCTCTGATTCATCATTGCCACGGAAAGCTAAACCTTGATGTAATAAGTATCTAACAAATTCGACGAAAGTATTCAACCGAATACGATTTTGCCTTTTTGTGATATCAGTTTGCTTGTTGAGGGCAACTTTAATGGACTGATCTTGATTCATCAAGGCATCACACCTTTTAGCATCTACATTGTGATAGCTATTAACCTCACCCACATGAGTATCCAATCTGTATTTCTTATTCCAACTAGAGAAACCATTGACAACATATGCATCATTCCCACCTTGACCGTCGATGCAATCTCTGAACAAATAGCAACATTGGCAAAATGCCTTATGCACTTTATCACTGTACTCTAGCCAATGATAATCTTTAAACCATTCTGGCTTGAATCTTCTTTCGAATCCTCCGATGGTCTTCTGCGGATATACAAAGCCTTCTTTTGGCCTATAAGGTCCTCTAGTTAAATATATTCTTCTGATCTCATCTTGCTTCTTTGGATTCTTAGTGTATTGTGATATTCTTTTTCGATTGGCCGGATCAAAAGGAAGTTCATCCAAATTAATATCTGCTGTGGTAGTAGTACCAATATTTGATGCATGATCTTGCCTTAGTCTAACTGGCCTTGAAGTCCCTGCCAGATCAGTCTCTGGTGCCGTTCGTTTCAGCAGAAATCTGTCCATATCCTTCTAGCCCTAGCCTCCTAGATGCAGCAAAAAAACATAAACGCAAATTTAGTAATTAGCCATCCAGAGAGAGTAAGAAACATAGTTGTTAGTGCGTGAGACCAAGAAAAACTGAGAAAGAGATTGGCGTACCTACGTGAGAACAGCCTACGAGGAGGGCAAGTGCCAAGTGGGCAGCCAACACTCTATACGGCGCCGTCGGCCGGCCGGCATCACCCTTGGAGATTAGGGATCGCCGCTGTTCATTGCCGATGCAAATTGGGGATTAGGGATTGAGAGTTGAGGTAAGGAAAAGATTAGGGGAAGGCGATGAGACGGAGAGGTGACCAGACGATGGCGGAAGAGACGAAGAGGCGACCTGGGCTGTTCACGAAACGTCAAACGTGTACGTGTATTATGCATTGGGCCTTGTGTGCTAACGCTGTGTGGAGCTGTACACCACATTCTTTTATATCTTTTACTAGAATTTACGGATGTTATGGGCTGAGACTATGAATAATTGGACATTAGCTACTGGGCTGGGGTCAACACATATTTTGGGCTGGGGTCAAACGCAGTTTGGATGGACCTAGTTAGCTTCAAATACTCGAAGGCATTGGGGTCAATTGACCCCAGCGGCCATACTAGAGCTTCGTCCCTGGTTTAGCTGATTAGCTGCATTATACTAGTATCATGCATATAATACTAGTTTATGATACTAATTTCATAGTGTATAGTATCATAAAATAGTATCATAGATGATCATATTTATTGCCATGCATGACATAATGTAGCATAGCATTTAACATGATACGGTATCTACCTACATTACTTTAATCCTTTCTCTCTTCTTTAATTGTGTGCCACATAAGCATGTTTGCTAGTCCCAAGTGCATGTTACCGGTTATGTTACTCCCACTATAGCTAGCCTTATACTAGCCACAATGGTGAGTAACATACACTAGTAACATATACATATCCCTAGACTATGTTACTACCTTCATAGCGGGTAGTAACATAAATGTGGTAACATGCAAAGTTTCATTTATTTGTATTGAGACATGTGATGTTACAGTAACTAGCTAAGTTACTATAAGGCTGGTCATAGTGGGGAGTAACTTATACTAGTGTCATGCACATGACACTAGTCTAACTTACTACCTTCATAGTGCAAAGTAACATAGTAGTAGTGTCATAGAAGACTTTATTAATTAGCTTGTAGACTCATCTTGTCTTGGAAAGCGCTATGTTACAGTAACATATTATGTTACCACTTCTCATTAACTACATGCCACATAAACAAAAAAATCTCGAAGTGCGCTATGTTACTTGCTAAGTTACTCCCACTATGACTAGCCTAACTACCTCTCAACTCATTAACTCACTGTCACATAAGAAAATTTGCTGAGTTGGACTCGATGTTACTGCTGAAGTTACTCCCACTGTGGCTAGTCTTAGACTAGTCATAGTGGGTAGTAACTTAGACTAGTAACATGCATATGTTACTAGTCTATGTTACTATCATCACAATGGGTAGTAACATAAGTGTAGTGTCATGCAAACCTTCATTTATTATGTTGTAGACTCATTTTGCATCGTGTGTGTTATGTTAGAGTAACATACCACAAGCACCTCTCTCCTCATTAACTCCATGCCACATAACCATATATATCTTGAGATGCGTTATGTTACTAGCTAAGTTACTTTCACTATGGTTAGCCTTAGCAAATGCATTGTCATGTGGAATGTTTAGCTCAAATACGATTTTTAAAGGGTACGCTTAAGCCTATAGAAGTCCCGCTAGTAGAATCGCCACTGTGGTTAGCGACGTAGTATACGTGCCTGCGTGCGTGTGCAAAATGTTGAAGAGTGCATGTGGTAGTTAAACCCCTAATTAGCCGCTGCAGCATACTAACAATGATTGAAATGCGCTAAGAATTGACTCGTCAAGAATTATTGAAATGTATGCTAAGATTTGGCCCGTGGTCCTCACAAGCATATAAGATAAGAGGTGCATTAATTCCTGGCCACGAAAAAGATGTGGAAAAAAGCTAAATTGTGGATATGGTCACACGCCATCTAGCTAGAGGAAAAGTGTTTTTTGGAATCAGACATTGATGAAAGACAAGCCTGTAATCAGAGACACCATGCACGTATGTTTATATTGATACTAAAATCCGAAAGGGCGCGCATTACCTTTTCTCACTAACGAAAAGAATAGGATACTCCATGGATTAATGTGTGGAATCTCGAATGGAAGGAAAGGCTATATCAGGAATATCGGAAAGGTTTTCCTCATCGGCAGAAGATGAATAAATTCTACTTTGTTGGATACAATGCGCTACATTTTTATATGACAGAAAAGAATACCACAGAATCTTTTTTAAAAGGATTAGATCTATTCACCGGAAGTACAAAGCACCACAAACATAATGAAAATTACATTGAGATCCATGGACCACTTACGTCCATTGCCGCCGCCAGAACGAGCCGCCGACGCACCACTATCGTCGATCCCATACCGGAGCTGGCCTGACGTTGTCAATGACAGCCAGTAAGTCTTCTTGCGCGTGCCCCTAAGGGCCAACGCCCTAAAGCCACAGTCGTCGCTGTTGAATCCTTGAATCGATCTGAAGAACCTGGCACCAAACATCACCGTTGCGTACCTAAGCGAGAAACCTAACCTCGGCGCCCCAAGGAGCTGGCAGGAATCTACGCTGGAGCTCCGTCTAATCCATCCCAACAGACGAACTTGAGGAGGATCGGAATCCGGAAGACTGACTCGAAGAAGGAGCGCTGCCATCCGTTCAAATGTCGCCCCTGCAAGGATTAACCCTACCTATCTACTAGTGGGAGCCGAGGCACCAGGATTCTCCTCCCATGAAGTCCTCCCTCCCTTTCTTTTGGAGGTGCTGACCCCGCCACCGGCCGCCGGAGCGACAGGCGGAGGGGAGGAGAATCCACGGGCTCACCGACGGAGATTGTGGGGAGGAAGGTTTTTCCAAGTCTCCTTGGGAGAGAGCAAAGAAAAGCTTCACCACGGAATCCTGTTGTCACTTTATCAGTTGTGCCAATTTTGGGATTATAAAACATAACCATGTGATAATATTCCCGTGAAGATGAGACGTAGTGTCACATTCTATGGATGATTAGAATATCAAGTGGCGAAAAAATCTAAATGGTTGGAGGGTTAGGAGGACGGTTGTAACCCAAGCGCACTAGGGATCACATGATGAAGAAGGGCGAGCAATGTAATTCAACACTCTTTCTCATGTCTAAGTTGTTCCATGACTTAGACGTGTGATTGGTGTAGTCTGCAGCTATTTTTATTTAATAGTATATTGACAGGGTCTTGAGCTCTTTCTTTTGCGGAAAACAGTGTCTTGAACTTGAAATCTCTTGGCTCTGTGTTGTATTGAATATACTAGTCATCAGCATGTGCACGTGCGTGGGCGAGCATTATACATAAAATTGAAATATAGTGAAAACTTGTAGCACTTTTTGGGATATTATTACCAAAACATGTGAAATATTTCAATATTCTATATTCATAGCATGCAAAAAAAAGCACTGCTTCAATAAGTCTCATTATCAATTTCCGTAATAACAATGAAGATGTCTAAAAATTTGAGAACATAGAATGGAAAGGAATAAAGGAGCTACAATACAATCTTCAAAATGATGAGATGCAATTTTTAGGTGTCACTATCCTCTTAAGTATACTTCGTCACACGAGCACATGAGCCCTCGCGTTTGGAATTTAAGATCTCTTTGCTCTATACAACATGTGCAAGTGCACGGTTAGTATTAGATAGAACATTGGAATATAGTTGAAAGAGCTGATTATCGACTAGAGGGGGGGGGGGTGAATAGGCGATTTTTATGAAAGTCTTCAAAACATGGGAGTTTCGAAGACAAACAATAGAAATGACACTATTCGTACGCAGCGGAAGGTAGACTACACTAGGCAAGCCATAGTCAAGTATTCAATGAAGTGAAAGCACGAAGATTATTAGCAGCTAGGTAGTAAGGATCAGGATAGAAGATAGTATGAAGCCAATCAGAACAAGTAGTCACGAAGTGAAGTCAAACAGATAATGCAAACAGGCAATGACTTCACGAAGACAAACTGTAAGAAAAGAGATGTGAGAAATAGAACCAGTAGCTTCGATAGGACAGAGATTTGTTTGACCAGCTCCAGTTGCTGTGACAACTGTACGTCTGGTTAGGGAGGCTGAGATTCAACTTAGAAGACCGCGTCTTCACCTTATTCCCCTTGAGCTAAGGACACTTAGTCCCCGCCCAATCACTTTGGTAAGTCTTCAAGGTAGACTTCCAAACCTTCACAGACTTCGTTCACTGACAATCCACAATGACTCTTGGATGCTCAGAACGTGATGCCTAACCGGCTGGAGGATTCACAGTCCTCAAGTGTAACAAGTCTTCAGATCACGCGGACAGAAAGACTTCGGTGATGCCAAACACTCTTTGGGCTCTGGGTGGTTTGGGCTTTGTCCTCGCAAGGATTCTCTCTCAGATGCTTCGGAGGCGGGTTGCTCTCAAACGATAAAAGCCGTGCACCAACTCCGAGCAGCCATCAATTTATGGTGTAGGGGGTGGGCTATTTATAGCCACTGCGCAACCCAACCTGATGTGGCCGAAATGACCCTGGGTCACTAAGGAACTGACACGTGTCCCGACGGTCATATTTCAAACACACGAGACAGCTTGACTTGGGCTACAAGTAAAGCTGACACATCCGACTATGGATAAGATTTTCTCTCATTGTCTTCGCTCGAAGACATAGGATTTGGTTCAGCATCACTTTACTCACTCTGACTTTGTTCACTTGGACCCCACTTAACAGTGCGGTGGTTCCTATGACTCAAGAAAGAAGAAAAGGAAACAATGAAACAACTAAGTCTTCGCGCTCCATAGTCTTCATGCGATGTCTTCTCATGTCATAGTCTTCAACGTGAATAGCTTCACAGACTACCATTGCCTTCAATGTCTTCACACATTTTTAGGGGTCATCTCCTGTAGGTAAACCGAATCAATGAGGGACTACTACCTGTGTTATCCTGCAATTCTCACAAACACATTAGTCCCTCAACCAGGTTTGTCGTCAATACTCCAAAACCAACTAGGGGTGGCACTAGATGCACTTACAATCTCCACCTTTTTTGTGATTGATGACAAACTGGTTGAAGGTTTCAACGGGGATAAAAGCATGTGAAATTGTAAAGGATTAAGATATTGTCTTCATAGATGGCAAAAAGGCTCCCCCTGAAGATGTGCATATAAATGTTTTGCGTTGGAATGCTAATGCACATGGCAGGTTGTACTTGTTGAGATCCTCTTCACCTTACGAAGACAATACATCATGCATGAACAGATATAACAAGAATAATGACATGCATAATGAAAAATGGACGTCTGCAGAATGACTTCATGCATGATTTATCTTCGCACATGCGGAACTTATTGTCGCATCACAGAATAACAAAAGAAGTAGCAGATGACCATCAAGTTTAAGTGTTACAACTCAAAGAACCAAATGTATCAAAAGCGAGAGTTGTAGACACTTGGCAAAAGTATAGCGACCACCCATATGGACCCGCTTGAAGACTATCAACATATGCTTCTCCCCCTTTTGATAGTAAGGACCAAAAAGGTTTGAAGACATAGTCTCTACTTGTTCCCATGAGGAGTAGGTGAGGCAGCAGGGTCGTCATTGAAGTTTGGTGGTGTAGACGAACTTGGTGCAATGTCGATACGAGCCAAAGTTGGAGGTGGTGAATTAGCATCATCGGCGTCATCAAGGACTCTGGCATTAACAGTTGCCGCAGAGGAGAAGTACTCAGAATCTTCGAGTGACGGATTCCGACGCAAGACAACATTCCTGGGAGGAGTGGTATCAAAGTTGAATCTCTCTGTGAAGCCATCGTCTTGAAGATCAGCTTCAGCACTGAGCAACGTCAAGACCTCCGACAGGTTTCATGAGTGACAAAGGCATTCTTGGTGGCAAGATTGCGAATGTGATTAATATCCACCAAGAGGCTTTGCATATGACGCTTTAGCCAGTAATGATGCTTATCGTGTTTATGATGCAAGGACACGAGAGGCTCTCGATCATTAAGCACACAAGATTTCTTTTGAGGCCTTGGAGCAATAGTGCTTTCAGTGGCTTCAGTACGGGCACGATGAGGGGCACGAGTATTTCCAGCCAAAGGATAAACACGAGTGGCAGCATGAACTCCTTCAACATGTTGAGAGAAACTTTGACGATCGACATTGTGAAGATAAATTGCCTCCTTGGTAGGCTCCGGGTAAATGGCTTCGACAGACATATCAACCTCTAGCAAGAATATGAGGTGGTTGCGTGCAGAGGGCTGATAGTCAACGGCAGAGTGAAGCTTGATCAGACGCATTACCCATGGAGCATAGAATTTCAGACCAAATATATCTGAGCCAGATGCAGCAAATTGGCGAATGAAGAAATCCTGAGCATTGAAGATGATGCCATTGAGAATATAGAAGACCAAAGTCTTCATTGAGCCTTCAAGCTTAGCTGAGGAAGAATGTCCTTTGATGGGCCATAGAGTTCGCCTGATAATGTGATAGATGGTGCGGGGTAAATACTCTAGGTCTTCAACAAAGAATTCCTTGGGATATTCAGCATCCTGTGGCAGTGGCTTCATCATACTCAGTATTTGGCTCATATTGGGCTCGGGCTTCTGGAAGATGATTTCCAATGCATTGCGGTGAAGCTGACAACCAGGTTCATCTAGTTCACCTAGAGTGGACAAGCCAGTAAGCTCAATGAGATCAAGAGCTTTGGCTTCATGGTGTACATTGCCTGCCATCCACTCAGGGACCCATGTCTTCGGATCCCTGTTGTAGCCGCGGATGTGGAGAGTGGCATAGAATTGCAGCAGAAGTTTTTCATTCCAATTTTCTTTATCAGTCACAAACTGGAGAAGGCTTGCATCTCTAAAACAGTCTAGGGCTTCTTCTAAGCAAGACAGGCTAGCAATGGCTTCGCAGTCCAAACGCATATGAGGAAATATGCGCCCTTGATTGTATAGGACACGGGAGTAATAACTGTGCTACTGATAACTCCAGAACCGATCAGATGATATTCTTCGCTTGGAATATGGGTTCTTGGCTCTATCAAAGAAAGTGTTGTGCGCAATGAAGCCATTGACATTGAATGATCCTGGTGCAGATGCAGTACCTGGAAACCTTGGCAGCCTCAGTTTTTGGCTTCTGAACCTTTGACCTGTGCTCCACATGATAATCAAATTGAGGTCCAGGAGCAGGCGGAGGAACCAGAATTGGCCGTCTGACAGTTACAAGCTCGCCTTGATAAAATGCTTGCTCAATGGTGTGTGGCCTTGATGGCGGTACAGGAGCAGTGGCATTGGTAAGGGCGTCAGGCTGCACATTTGGTGCAGGTGCATCATTGGATTCAGGCACAGTGTTTACTGCAGGCGCCACATTAGCTTCAGCCATGACAATGTCATTGGCTTCAGTAGTGTTATTGGTGGCCGCCTCAGTATTTTCAACCTCCACTTGAGTAGCTGGAGGGTCAGGCACAGACATGTTCTCCTCGAGAACATCTTCTTGGTTGGCACGGGGTGTGGCAACACGTTCTTCTTCTTGACGGGGTTCTTGATTTTCATCGGCTGATGCAGCCGGTATGTCTTCAGCAACTTTGGCTTCAGACGCAGAGACATTCTCAGTAGGAGTGGCTTCAGGAAACACTTGTTGTGCTGCCAAGTTGGGTTGCACTTATCCTTCTGGAATGCTCGATGAAGCAACTTGTGGCCTTGGTCCTTGGCGAAGCCTGCGAAATGCGGGCGACGCCTTTGGAGTGGAAGTTGGATGGACCACATAGTCTTCGTCATCATCAAGCACTGGATTGGTGACTTGAGGTGGGGGAGTACTCGGTGATTCTTGACTTGGAGTTGCTAGTTGGCGGCGATCAACCCATGAGGCATCCTAAGAGATTGGCGTCAAAGGACGACCAATACTGATGAGTTTGATGTTCATGAGAACATGCGATGATACCGTTTGGCGCTCGATTTGAGGAAGGACTTCATCATCATCTACATTGTCTTGGGGACCAATGTCTTTAGTCGTGATGGGGTAAATGGCTGGAACTTCTTCAGCTTCAGGAGCCTCTGTGGAAGCAGGCTCGTGAACTATCAACTGACGCTCTTAGTGTTCGGATGCAGGACGAGCAAAAGAGATGGGCTCGACAACGAGGGGCTCTATGGGAGCAGCCCGATCTTTCTTCTTAGTCTTTCTCTTCTTGGTTGGTGGAGCATCGTCAGTGGTGTTCTTGAGCTTGCACTTTCTGGCGTCGGCTTCAGCTGCCATGGTTTTCTTCTGTTCTGAAGCCACTGTGGGGACCTTAGGCTTTGAGCCTGTCATGCTGGCAGGGAAGACAATGCGAGGTTCTTCCTTGTCACATCCCTGGCTTTGCTATGCACTTGGGCTAGCTTGGTTGCTGCATCATGTCTAAATTTCTTTTAAACTTGAAATGGGGATGACAAACCCTAGCACTAAATAAAATGCAACTAGGATCAAAATAAAAATATTTTCAATGAACCCAGAATGCCCTTTAGAAAAGTTCATTATTTTTGTTAAAGGTGAAAACCCCTGCCAACAATGATGCACATATTTCTAGGCCATTCTGGATTTTTGAATTAAATCCTATTGTATTTGACTTTGGGCATTTAAATACTATAAATAATTTAAATGTTCAAATAAATGTTGGAAATTGTTAAGGGTCACTGAAATAATTCAGAAAGCACCCATAATTGTTTCCAGGATTTTATAAAATGGTTTAGTATTTTACTAAACTAAAACAACACAGAACAAAAAAAAACAGAAATAGGAAAAGCAGAGAGGAGAGAAACCTTACCTGGCGCCACCAACCGGCCCAACACGGCCCAGCCCACCGCCGCTTCCCCCCCTGTCGTCTTCCTCCCTCGCCAGAAGGACAGAGGCGTGTCGCCCGCGCGCGCGCTTACCCCTGGCCACCTCCTGCTTCCTCCCCGAGCCCTCTAGCGACGCCACGGAGACGCCCATGGCTCCTCGCTCCTCTCCCTCACTCTCTACTCCCTTCCTCGCCCTCTATTCTCTCCCTCCCGCGACCGAACGGAGCTCGTCGCCGCCGCTCGCCGTAGCCACGCCTACCGTGCTCCCCTCGCCTCCCCGTGTCGCCTGAAAGCTCTGCCATCATCCATTACACCTTCTAGAGCAAGCCCCGAGCGCCGGACGCCCCAAGACGACCGCCTCGACTCCGTCTTCAAGCTTCGGTCGCCGGCGATCGCCCTCGACGATTCGTCATCCTCAGCACGCCCCGGCTACCCCGAGCATCGCTTCGTGATCTACGTGAGCCCTGCCGTCTTTCCCCTCTCTTCTCGCTGCGGAACGCACCCTCTAGCCGCCCTAATCACCGGAGCCGATTGCTCCTCGCCGCCGGCCATGGCGCCGCCGTGGCCAGGGCCACCCCAGCTTGCGCCCGAGCATGTTACCAAGTTCGCCGCCCTCCCAGGAGCCCGCAGCGCCCTTCCGTTTCCCCTCTAGTGCACCGCAGCGCCGTGTTCGACCTCGGCCGAACTCCGGCGGCCACCTAGGTCATCGTCGGCGCCGATTCCGGCCACCCCGACCCCAGCTAACTCCACCAAGAGCTTCGGCTCGTCCCCAGCTCCACCTAGATGCCCTCCGCGGCCCATTTGGTCGTCGGAGTGGCTAAAACCACTCTCGCCGCCGCGTCGGGCTCGCCGGCGGCTAAACGCCGGTGTAGCCGACGTTGACCTTGAACACGGGTGGGCCCTGGTTGACTCTCCTGAGTCAATGACAGGTGGGGCCCAGCCCTGTTAACTATTTAGGATTAGTTTAAATTAATTTTAGTTTAACTAATTACACTGACACGCGGGATCCACTGTCAGGTTTGACCCGACAGTGACCTGTTGACCTGCTGACGTCACTATGAGGTCATGCTGACGCAATAATTCCTTTCTGGAATTTCATTAAATCTTAAATGATTTATTATTTCCAGAAAATGTTTAAAACTTGTAAAAATCATAGTAATTCAACCGTAACTCAGAATGAAATAAATTATATATGAAAAATGATCAGAAAAATCCAATGTATCCATCTGTTCCATTTTCATGCATGTTAGAACAACTTATAGCTGCTGTTTAGCACAAATCAATTAAATGGCATTTAAACTCTCACATATGGAGTTTGAATTTGAACCTAGGGTTCAAACTAACTTCATTTAATCTGCTGCTAGTTGCATTAGCCCAAAACACATTCATATTGCCATGTCATAGCATGCATCATATTGTGCATTGCATTGATCGTGTTTCTTCTGTGTTTGCCGGTGTTGTTCCCCCTCGGTAGACGTTGTTCCGACGACGAGTTCGATGACACCGATGAAGAACTATATTATCTTCAGAAGTGCCAGGCAAGCAAAACCCCCTTGTTCATTCCGATACACTCCTACTCTCTCGCTCCTGCTCTCTTTTACTGCATTAGGACAACAACGATTCAACTGTTACTTGCTGCGGTAGCTGAACCCCTTTATCCTCTGCATGACCAGTCATTGCCACAGTAAATAGATGAAACCCACTAGCATGAGTAGGAGTTGTTTGAGCCCTGCTGTGCCTACTAATTCATGCTTGTTTGTCATGCCTGCTACTGCTTAGAGTTGAGTCAGGTCTGATTCATCGGGGATGAATCAGAGGTGTATGAACATGTCCTACTGTGTGTGAGCTAAATGTGTGAATACGATTTGGTAAAGGTAGCGGTGAGAGGCCATGTAGGAGTACATGGTGGGTTGTCTCATTGCAGCCGTCCTCAGGAACTGAGTTCTGTGTTTGTGATCCATGAAACAGATACTACTACGCATTGGGCCCGAAACCAATGGACCCTCTCGGCTTCTTAATCACCCTTGTTCTCTGTCCAGGAGTTGCAACTAGTTTCTAGTGTTTGTAGGATATGTGTTGGAGGCCGTGGGCAGCGCTGACCGGAGGGGTGGGCTGTGATGCGGTAGATACACCGTGGCCCGGTGTACCAAGCGCCCGTTTGGTGTCTCGGGAACCCTGCACACATCGTTTGGGGCTGTGAGCGAAACTCCGGCCGGATCTCCTCATGGATGGAACCCGAATAGGCGATAAACCTGGACTAGAGACTTGAGTGTTTAGGTAGGCTGTGGCCGACACCCATGTTGGGCTTCCGCTTGAAGGTTGCCGAGTACATGTCGTGTAAACGGCGGTAAGTGGTGAGAGCGTGTGTGAAGAAGTACACCCCTACAGGGTTAACATCATCTATTCGAATAGCCGTGTCCGCGGAAAAGGACTTCTGGGTTGCCTGTACAGTTCATAGACAAGTGAAAGTGGATACTCTAAAATATGCAAGATAAGCGTGAGTGCTATGGATGGCGTTCTCGTAGGGAGACGGGAGCGGATCCATAGTGGTGTATTGATATGGTGAATATGTGGACTCGTGTGCGCCACCTCAAAAGAGTTACTTGCAGTCGTAGTTTAGGATAGCCACCGAGTCAAAGCTGGCCTACTCTAGTTAAACCCCACCATCCCCTTTGTTGATAATGATGCATATGTGGTTAGTTCTGATGTAAGTCTTGCTGGGTACATTTGTACTCACGTTGCTTAATTTATGTTTTTGCAGAGAGAGACTTCAGTCTCACTAGTAGTTCCACGTGGACTTCGACGTTTATCTTGTTACCTCAGCTACGATCTTGTGCCCTCGGCAGGATTTGGTAGATAGTCAGGCTTCTCAGCCTTTTTCATTTATACATGTCTGTACTCAGACATGATAGCTTCCGCTTGTGTGTTGACTTGTATGCTCTGAATGTTGGGTCATGAGACCCCTGTTTGTAATATCTCGCTCCCCGGAGCCTTTTGTATAAATACTTGAGTCATAGAGTCATGTTGTGATGCCATGTTGTATTTGCACATATCGAGCATATTGTGTGTATGTTATTGAAATGCTTGGTATGTGTGGGATCTGACTATCTAGTTGTTTATCCTTAGTAGCCTCTCTTACCGGGAAATGTCTCCTAGTGTTTCCACCGAGCCAGGGTAGCTTGCTACTGCTCCGGAGCACTTAGGCTGGCCGGCATGTGTCCTTCTTCGTTCATGTGTCTGTCCCTTCGGGGAAATGTTATGCGATGAATACCGGAGTCCTGTTAGCCCGCTACAGCCCGGTTCACCGGAGTCCTGCTAGCCCAGTGCTACAACCTGGATTCACTCGCTGATGACCGACATGTTCGATGCTGGGTCATGGATGCCTGTCCCTGTAAGTTTGTGCCACTTTGGGTTCACGACTAGCCATGTCAGCCCGGGCTCCTTATCATATGGATGCTAGCGACACTATCATATACGTGTGCCAAAAGGCGCAAACGGTCCCGGGCAAAGGTAAGGCGACACCCGTGGGAATACCGTGCGTGAGGCCGCAAAGCGATATGAGGTGTTACATACTAGATCGATGTGGCATTGAGTCGGGGTCCTGACATTCCTGTCGGTGTCAAAACCGGTGGATCTCGGGCAGGGGGTCCCGAACTGTGCGTCTAAGGCTAATCGTAACAGGAGGCAGAGGACACGATGTTTTACCCAGGTTCGGGCCCTCTCGATGGAGGTAATACCCTACTTCCTGCTTGATTGATCTTGATGATATGAGTATTACAAGAGTTGATCTACCACGAGATCATAGAGGCTAAACCCGAGAAGCTAGCCTCTGATTATGATTGTTGTTGTCCTACGGACTAAACCCTCCGGTTTATATAGACACCAGAGGGGGCTAGCTAGGGTTACACAGAGTCGGTTACAGAGAAGGAAACCTACATATCCAAATATCCAAGCTTGCCCTCCACGCAAAGGAGAGTCCGATCCGAACACGGGACAAAGTCTTCAATCTTGTATCTTCATAGTCCAACAGTCCGGCCAAAGTATATAGTCTGGCTGCCCGAGGACCCCTTAATCCAGGACTCCCTCAATAGCCCCTGAACCAGGCTTCAATGACGATGAGTCCGGCGCGCAGATTCTCTCCGGCATTGCAAGGCGGGTTCCTTCTCCGAATACTCCATAGAAGATTTCGAACACAAGGATCATGTCCGGCTCTGCAAAAAAAAAATTCACACACCACCGTAGAGAGTACAATACTCCACAAATCTAATCCGCTGACAGCTTTTCATAGCATGACTTCCTACCACGGCTCAGTTTTTATTCGAACTGTTTTTCGTAACCAGCCACTACACAAGCTGTGAGGCGGTTTTATTAGCACGTCTTGTCGAAGCAGAGATTGTGTCCCCCTTATCACGGGATTCTCATCAATACGTGTGTGGGTAACCCAACCGTGTTTGTTTAATATGACTCTTCAATTTTAGGCAAGTCCCAAACGGTCACGTGGGGGACGCTTGATATTCGTCTTCTTTATAAGGGGGGCAAGGCCTGCCCTTTTCTACCCACGCTTGATCCTTCCCCTCCCGCACCTCAAGTTCCAGCACCCAAGGCTCAAGCTAAATCACTTTGGTCCTCCGACCATGTCCGGATCCAATCTTCAAGGCCGGTGGATGGCCTCCTCCATGACATAGGAGGACATCCGGAAGCTTAGGGAGGCCAGGTATCTCATGGCCGAGATTCCGCACAGGCTACCTGCTCAAGGGCAGGTCGTGCCCACTCCCGAACCCAACAAGAGCATTGTTTTTATCTCCCACTTTCTCCGAGGGCTAGGTTTTAGCATTGATCTCTTCGTAAGAGGGCGCATGTTCTATTACGGACTAGATTTCCACGATCTAGCTCCGGATTCCGTCCTTCACATCTCGTCGTTTATCATCGTGTGTGAAGCTTTCCTCCACATCACCCCCCACTTCGGCCTTTGGCTCAAGACTTTCAATGTGAGGCCGAGGGTGATCGACGAGCGTCGTGCAGAGTGCGGAGGCGCTATATTAAGCAAAGGCGCTGACGCCCCATGGCCAAAGGGTTCTTTCATGGAGACTTGTGATTTATGGCAGCGGGAGTGGTTCTACATCACTGCTCCCCGAGGTACAAAGCGGGTGGCTGCCCCAGTGTTCCACCCGGGCCCTCCACTGCACCTGGCGTCATGGGTCAACAAGGGGCTGGACTGGGGGCCGGCTAACAACGTGCCGACATTGCAAAGCCGCATCCGAGACCTTCTCAAGAGGGATGTCAGTCTTGTCAAGATAATGCAAGTGATGCTGGTTCGTCGAGTCCTGCCCTGCCAACGTCGTCCTCTCCGTATGTGGGAGTTCAACTCGGAAGGACCGTGAACCGTTCAACATTCTTCGGCATGACGCTCAAAGAGATGTATGAGTTATTCTTAGGATCACGAATAAAGTGTCCGGACACCACCGAGGACGCGGGTCTCAATTGTAACCGTCCGGATACCCCGGTAAATACTTCTATTGCCGAACACACCATCCTTTATGTTTATTATAACATCATTCTAAAAAATTGCTCTCTACCAGGATTGGCTGAGGAAGGCGGAGAGGATTAGGTGACCGGCCCCTCTTCCCGAAGGCTCTCCGAATCCTTCATTGACCAGGATGCTTGAGCGTGCGCCATATCAGGTGCCCTCAGGAGAAGACGAGGGGAGGAACAGAGAGGCCACAGGTGGGCCTCACATCCTACACATCCAAATCGGAGGAGTAAGTGCATCCGCGAAGGAGGATA
Organism: Triticum dicoccoides; assembly: GCF_002162155.2. Taxonomy (NCBI): domain Eukaryota; kingdom Viridiplantae; phylum Streptophyta; class Magnoliopsida; order Poales; family Poaceae; genus Triticum; species Triticum dicoccoides. The sequence continues at coordinate 760,485,265 of NC_041385.1, forward strand.
ATCGGGGAGGGGAATCTAAAATCCCCTCTCCTCAAGGTAAGAAAAGGGCCGCCTCCGAAGATTTGGAAATGGAGGCCTCTAAATGAGGGAAGAAAACCTCACAAGGGGGCCGGCCCTCCACTGAGCCGTAAGTGAAAGATTACTTTGGTAGACATACCATGTTTTGTCTCTGAGGATAATGACCGAAACATATTTGTTGCAGTCCGACTCGTAGCCCTTCTTCACAGAGTTCGTCCTCGGGGGATCTTCCTCCGGAGATGATGGAGAGCGAGACGCCTCCCCTTGCCGCCCCTTCACACGGGGCGGACGACCCCGAGGTGTCGTCACGGAGGGTTTCTCCTCATCCACCAAGGCCAGAAGTTGACACTTCGGCTGCCCGGAGTCTGGAATATCCGGCTCCCAAAGAGAGCTTTAGGAGGAGTCCGGGATTGTCCGGCACACAGCCGGACACACTAATGGGCCTTCTGGAGCGGGCGGCCATCTCAGAGACACATCGTGCCTAAATGGGTACGTTGATTGAGAGGATTTCATCCGCGAAAAGCGGTTTGAATGAAGGTTTTACGAGTCTACTCAGAGGCTTTGAGGTATGCAAAAAATGTATTTTTGATGGTTCTGCACATGCTAAGTGTGCTCTGTATAGATAGTAGCCCGTGAGAGTCTGGTTGCCATCAACGTGGCGAACAGAGGATCGTAATCTCTGGTAATAAGCGCGCTGCTTTATGTGCAGGTGGCTGAGTGTCCGACGGCTGACCGATCTGCTGATTTTGCCAAACTAAAGCGGCAGCTGGACGTGGCTGATGCCGACATCGCGCTTGTTAACAAGTGGCTTGACAAGGACCAGGGTATGTATATTCGGCTTGTCAGCAAATGTTTAAGAGGAGCATGATGCTAGTATCTATTGTCACATCCCTAGTTCTGGTATGACCTAGGCTAGCTAGTCATTTGTGCATCATGTTTAAATTCCATTTAAACTTGAAATGGGGATTTGTGAAACCCTTAGAATCATCTCTGGAAATGACCCAAATAAAAATTGTTCCAAAAAGGTCCAAGAAAATGCTCATGTTGCTCTCTGAAAATATTGGACAGAGATAAAAATCAAACCAATATTTTTAAGAGCCCATAAGTATTTATTTTGGGCATTTGGAATTAATGCATAATTATTTGCATTGGATATATATTTGTTATATATATAATATATGTCCAAAAATTATGTCATTTGCTGAGGAGCTCTGGAATAATACCACTAGTTCCTACAAAAATTGGCATAAGTAAATAAAATGATTTAGTATTTTTTTTAAATCCAAACAAATGTCAGAAAAATAGAAAAAGAAAAATAAAAGGGAGAAGAGACTTACCTGGCGCTTACCTCCCTGTGCAGCCCATTCCTGTGCGGCCTGGCCGGCCCAGTTGGCCAGCCCAGCCCACCTGGCCTCCTCCTCTATCGTCTTCCTCCCCCTCGCCCAAGCAGTTGCGTGCCTGCGCCATAGCCGGCCGCGGCCACGCGCCCGGCCACCTCCTGCCTCCCTGCCTGCTCCGTGACTCCCTGGACGTCGCCACGACGCCCCGCACCTCTCTCCCTCTCTCTCATTCCTCCCCCTCCCCTGGTCTCTCTCCCACACGCGACCGCCCGAACGCGCCGTCGCCGCCGCTCGCCGTAGCCGTAGCCACCGCCTCCCCCTCGCCTCTCTGACACGCGCAGGAGCTCCGCGTCGTCGTCCTCATCCTCCCTGTCAAGCCACGTAAGCCGGAGCGCCCCGTGGAGCCGTCTCCATCGCCTTCATCACCTCCGGCCGCCGTGGATCTCCGTCGCCGCTCGCCGCTGTCAGCGCCTCCCCCGAGCTCGCCGTCGTCTCTTAC
>NC_041385.1:760487480-760496335 GCF_002162155.2 Triticum dicoccoides
CCTCTCCTGCCTCCCCGTACTCTGTAGCCCGCAGCCGCTCGAGCCCGAGCTCCGGCCGCCGCCGCGAGCTCTGCTCTGGCGAGCTTCGGCCTCCCCGGCTCCTCCCCCCTGCCCAACTGGATGCGCGCGAGCACTAGCTCCTCGGAGATGGTCTCCGCCGCCCGGATGGTCGCCGGAGTGACAATCCCGAGCCCTCCGCCGCGTTCGGCCTCGCCGGCGGCTAAACGCCGGCGGGATTGACTGGGTCAACCCTGCTAACTAATCCCCCCTGTGACACTGACATGTGGGGCCCGGCCCTGCTAATTTTTAGTTTAAGATTAACTTGACAATTAATCAGCCTCGTTAATTAAACAAGTTTAGGTTTAATTTAATTAAGATTAGCCACAGTCACTGACACATGGATCCCACTGGTCAGGTTTGACTTGGACCTGGCCGTTGACCCGCTGATGTCACGCTGACGTCAGGCTGACGCACTTATTCATTTTCTGGATTTAAATTAAATCAGGAAATTCCAGAAAATGATTTAAACTTCAAAAAATCATAGAAATTCAACCGTAACTCAGATTGAAATAGTGTATATATGAAAAATTATCAGAAAAATGCAATCTTTCCATATGTACTAGTTTCATGCATGACAAACCAACTTATACCTACTGTATAAGTGAAAACATGTAAATGGCATTTATAAAGAGCTTACTTGGAGTTGCATTTGAATCCTTGATTCAAATGGACTTCATCCAAATATAATGCTAGCTGCATTAGCACAAACCACATCACATCTTCATGCCATGTTCATGCATCATATTGTTGCATATGCTTGTGTTTTGATTGTCGACACCGTTCCTTCTCAATAGGTCCTACTCCGGAGACCGTTCCAGAGTACCTATCTGAGGGGCAGTGCCTTCCTTGTTGATCTACCAGGCAAGCAAACCCCCTTGTTCATTCCGATACAATCCTACTCTCTCGCTCCTGCTCTCAGTTATTGCATTAGGACAACAACGATTCATCTGCTACTTTGTGCTGCGGTAGTTGAACCCATTCCTTTGCATGACCTGTCATTGCCACAGTAAATAGTTGAAACCCACTAGCATGTGTAGGAGTTGATTGAAGCCATTGTTGTGTTCCTACCATGCTATGCCTGCTATTGCTTAGAGTGTGTCAGGTCTGATTCATTGGGAATGAATTGGAGTGCAGTGTTCTATGTTCTGATGCTGAGAGTGAAGTGTGTGAACTCGATTTGGTAAAGGTAGCGGTGAGAGGCCATGTAGGAGTACATGGTGGGCTGTCTCACTGGAACCGTCCTTAAGCACTGAGTTCTATGTGTGTTGTCCAATGACTCGATACTAACACACATTGGGTTCCGGTAACTCGGCCCCTCTCGACTTATTAACCAACTTGATCTCTGTCCAGGAGTCGCAACTAGTTTCTGGTGTTTGTAGGTAGTGCTAATTTTCTACCAAGTGGCACCCGGCAGGGTGGGCTTGTGACAGACTAGGCACACGTGGCCTGGTGTACCGAGTGGCACCCGGATGGTGGGCTCGGGAACCCTGCACACATCGTTTGGGGCCGTGAGCGAAACCCCGGCCGGATCTCCTTGCGGATGGAACCCGAATAGGCGATAAACCTGGGCTAGAGTCTTTTGTGGTTAGTCAGGTCGTGGCCGACACCCTCGGCAGGCTTCCGCTTGAAGGTTGCCGAGATACATGACGTGTACATGGCGGTAAGTGGCGAGAGTGCGTGTGAAGAAGTACACCCCTGCAGGGTTGACATGATCTATTCGAATAGCCGGGTCCGCGGTTATGGACTTCTTGGATGCTTACATGGTACATAGACAACTTGAAGTGGATACTCTAAAATGCTCAAGACAAGTGTGAGTGCTATGGATGGCCTTCTCGTAGGGAGACGGGGATGAATCCATAGTAGTGTATTGTGTGGTGATTAGTGGACTCATGTGCTCCATATCACCTCAAAGAAGTTCTAGTAGTCGTAGAACAGGATAGCCACAGAGTCAAAGCTGGCTTGCTGCAACTAAACCCAACATTACCCTCTTGATACAAATGCATGTATGATAGGATCTGATGTAAGTCTTGCTCAGTACCTTTGTACTCATGTTGCTTTATTTATGTTTTTGCAGCGGAGACTTCGGTCTTACTAGTGTTCTCGTGGACTTCGACAAGTAGCTTGTACCTCAGCTACGATCTTGATCGGATGTTGTAGATAGTCAGGCTCTTCAGCCTTCTTCATTTGTAGATGTCTGTACCCAGACATGTAATGCTTCCGCTTGTTGCTTGTATGCTCTGTATGATGGGTCCTGTGACCCTTGTTTGCAATAAATGCTATGATGGCTCTTTGAGCCTTATCTATATGAGTTGTTGAGTTATGCTGTGATGCCATGTTGTACAACACATACTTGCATGTTATGCGTACGTGTAATGTGTATTGCTATGTGTGGGATCTGACTATCTAGTTGTTTACCTTAGTAGCCTCTCTTACCGGGAAATGTCTCCTAGTGCTTCCACTGAGCCATGGTAGCGTGCTACTGCTCCGGAACACTTAGGCTGGCCGGCATGTGTCCTTCTTCGTTCCTGTGTCTGTCCCTTCGGGGAAATGTCACGCGATGGATACCGGAGTCCTGTTAGCCCGCTACAGCCCGGTTCACCGGAGTCCTGTTAGCCCAGTGCTACAGCCTGGATTCACTCGCTGATGACCGACACGTTCGATGCTGGGTCATGAATGCCTTTCCCTGTAAGTTTGTGCCACTTTGGGTTTACAACTAGCCATGTCAGCCCGGGTTCTTTGTCATATGGATGCTAGCAACACTATCATATACGTGTGCCAAAAGGTGCAAACGGTCCTGGGCATGGTAAGGCGACACCCGTGGGAATAGCGTGTGTGAGGCCGCAAAGTGATATGAGGTGTTACATGCTAGATCGGTGTGGCATAGAATCGGGGTCCTGACAGCTTTGGTATCAGAGCCTGACTGCCTGTAGGATTACCAAGCCAAACTGGTCGAAGTTGAGTCTAGAAGTTCTTTAGTTATATAAGGGAATTGATTGTGGGTTGGAACATAAGGCTCTTTTTACTCCTTATACCTCATGGCCTTCTGATCTGAGTCATCCTATCTTTCTTGTGGGGTTAAGGAACTAGGCTTTCTCTTCCGTCTATCAGGATCACGTGTTACTACTCCGTAGTCCCATAGGATTGGTTGATCAGAGTCATACCCCAGTTTCGAGTACTTCCGGTGTAGTCTGTTTAGTACTATCTCAGAACCTTGAGTGATGATGATGAGTATGTTACTACCCCATTTTAGCAGGATGTCTCATTCTGGGCATTTTACCGCCGTTATGCTACCGGAATTGCCCTAGGAGTTTGAGAGTTACTAATTTCTTTATCCTACATCCTATAGCCTATAGATGATGTTGATTCCGTCCTTGGTTTCGTTTGTCAGGATGTGATCAGTTAAGCGAAGTTCTGTTGCCCGTAGCCAGAACCACGAAGATGGTAGGGATGAGGATCCTCCCGACCAACCTTCATTGGCAGAGTTCATGTTAGAGATGGAGAGAAACAAGCGTGAATCTAACCGCTTGTTGGCACGTATCGAGGAGAACACCACATATCAGTTCAAAGGGTCTGTAACCATTCATGACTTCATTCGCTTGTACCCACCTACCTTTCATCATTCCATCGAGCCACTCGATGCAGATGACCGGCTCCGTAGCATCACTCATAAGCTACGTTCCGCAAACGTAGCTGAAGATGACAAGGTCACCTATGCCACATACCACCTGGAAGGTCCTGCTAGTCTTTGGTGGCAGAACTATGAGGCTATGCTTCCAGCTGGCCAGATTCCTACCTGGAGAGATTTCACTGAGGCTTTTCGCGAGCATCACATTCCTGAAGCCCTCATCGATCGCAAGAGAGAAGAGTTCTGTAGTTTCACCCAGAGTAAGATGGCTGTTGATGCTTACAATAGAGAGTTTGAGAACCTCGCCCGCTATGCCACAGAAGAAGTGTCCACGGACGCCAAGAAGCAGGCTAGGTTTCGGAAGGGTCTCAACCCCAGGTTGCGTCGTGATCTCCACCTGCATCATTGTGATACATTCCAAGCTCTTGTGAACAAGGCCATTAATGCAGAGACAGCTCAGCTCACTTACGAGGAGTCTCATAAGCACACCCGTGATTTGGGATCTTCCTCCGGTTCTAGTTCTCAGAAGCGCCGGATTTGGGTTCCAATCTCCGCTCTTCCACCCGGATATACACCGAGGCCATCTTTTGTGGTGCCTTCCCCAGCTCAATCGTATGTTCCACCTAGGCCTACTGGTAGACCGCTTGTCAGTGCGGGTCCACGTCCAACCTCAGGGACTTGCTTCACATGCGGGAAGCCAGGACACTATGCACGTGACTGCCCTCAGGCCAGTTATGCTACACCCCAGCCCGAGAAGACCGTTGGTTGTGTTAAGCTACCATGCGAGATGATCAGTGTCAAGTCAGCCCCCACTGAATGTGGACGTGTGCATCACGTCTCAGCTAAAGACACTCATGATGATCCGGATGTCGTTCTTGGTACACTCCTTGTCAATTGTCACAAAGCATCAGTTCTATTCGATACTGGAGCGTCTCACTCCTTCATTTCTGAAAGCTATGCTAACTTGCACGACATGTCATTTTGTGATATGCCAACTCCGCTTGAAACCCAAACCCCAGGGTCTAGATGGGAAACCACCAGAATCAGCTATGGTAATGAAATCCTTGTTGATAGACTTGTATTTCTTGCATCACTTGTAGCCCTCAAGTCCTCAGATATTAACATCATCTTGTGTATGGACTGGATGACAGCTCATCATGCCAAGATTGATTGTTACACCAGATCTGTTCAGCTTACCCACCCATCTGGCAAGATAGTCACTGTCTCCACTAGAGTTGCAAAGCGTCAACTCTATTCTCTTAATGCCAGCCCTCTCCCTGACCTTGAAGATATCCCGGTAGTCCGTGACTTTCCGGATGTCTTGACATAGGAACTGCCAGGTGTTCCACCTGATGGAGATGTAGAGTTCGTCATAGATCATATCCCAGGAACTGCTCCAATCTCTAGGAGACCTTACAAAATGGCACCCTTAGAACTAGCCGAGCTTAAGAAACAACTTGATGAGTCCTTGCAAAAGGGTTTCATCCGTCCTAGTTCTTCTCCTTGGGCTTGCCCCGTCCTCTTCGTCAAGAAGAAGGATGGTACGGATCGGATGGTTGTAGATTATCGTCCTGTTAATTTGGTCACGATAAAGAACAAATATCCGCTCCCCAGGATCAACGACCTGTATGATCAGCTCGCTGGATCCTCAGTCTTCTCCAAGATGGATTTGAGGTTAGGCTACCACCAAATCAAGATCAGAAACGGGGACATCCCTAAAACGGCTTTTGTCACTCGTTATGGTCAGTACGAGTACACCGTCATGTCCTTCGGCCTAACCAACGCCCCAGCCACTTTCTCCCGCTTGATGAACTCGATCTTCATGGAGTACTTAGATAAGTTCGTCGTGGTTTACCTCGATGATATTCTTATTTACTCGAAGAACGAGGAAGAGCATGCCGAACATCTTAGACTTGTGTTAGAAAAACTCAGAGAGCACCGCCTTTATGCCAAGTTCTCCAAGTGCGAATTTTGGTTGCCAGAAGTGACCTACCTAGGCCACGTAATCTCTGGTAAGGGCATTGCTGTCAATCCCGAGATAGTTAAGGCCATTCTCGATTGGACTCCACCTGAAACCGTTAAACAAGTTAGGAGTTTCCTTTGTCTAGCCAGCTATTGTCGTCGCTTTGTTGAAAACTTCTCCAAAGTAGCCAAACCCCTCACGGAACTTCTCAAGAAAGAGAAAAAGTTTGAGTGGTCCCCACAGTGTGAGTACAGTTTTCAGGAACTGAAAAGGCGCCTGACTTCTGCTCCCATACTTGTGCCACCGGATTTCACAAAGGATTTTGTTATCTACTGCGACGCCTCACGACAGGGACTAGGTTGCATTCTTATGCAGGATCGTCATGTGATTGCCTATGCATCTCGACAGTTGCATCCACATGAGGAGAATTATTCTACACATGATCTAGAGCTTGCAGCCGTAGTCTATGCACTCAAGACCTGGCGACATTACCTCCTTGGTAAACGTTGCGAGATCTACACCGATCACCAGAGTCTCAAGTATATCTTCACCCAACCGGATCTGAACCTTAGGCAAAGACGTTGGTCGGAAGTGATCTCACATTATGATCTAGGGATTACTTACACTCCAGGCAAAGCCAATGTCATGGCTGATGCGCTAAGTCGTAAATCCTATTGCAACAATCTCATGTTGCAGCAGGGCCAACCACTTCTCCATGAGGAATTATGTAAGCTTAACCTTCACATTCCTCCTCATGGATTCCTTTCTACCTTGGTGGCGAAACCTACTATTGTGGATCGTATCATAGAAGTCCAGAAGCATGATACAGGAATCTCCCGAATCAAGAAAAATATCTCCAAGGGAGTAGCTGGTTGTTTCTCTATGGATGAATGAGGTGTTGTTTACTTTGGGAACTGCTTGGTGGTTCCCAAGAGTTAGCAGATGCAACAATTGATTCTTAAGGAGGCGCATGAATCCCCTCTCACGATTCATCCCGGTAGTACTAAGATGTATCAGGACCTATGCCAGAGGTTCTCGTGGACTAGGATGAAGAGAGAAATCGCCGACTTCGTTGCTAATTGTGATGTTTGTCGTTGCGTTAAGGCAGAGCATCAAAGGCCTGCTGGCACCCTTCATCCTTTAGCTATTCCTGAATGGAAATGGGATAAAGTTGGTATGGACTTCATCACCGGCTTTCCCAGGACCAAGAGAGGGAATAATGCTATCTTCGTAGTCATTGATCGTCTCTCCAAAGTGGCGCACTTCCTACCTGTTCGAGAGAATATCACCGCTAGTCAGCTCGCTGACTTATATATTTCTCGAATAGTATCACTTCATGGTGTTCCACTAGAGATCAATTCAGACCGTGGTAGTCTTTTCAGTTCTCATTTCTGGGAGAGTTTCCAGACTGCCATGGGAACCCATCTTTCCTTGAGTACCGCTTTCCACCCTCAGTCGAGTGGTCAGGTGGAAAGGGTCAACCAAATTCTCGAAGACATGCTCAGAGCTTGCGTTATCTCATTCGGTATGGACTGTGAGAAATGTCTTCCTTTCGCTGAGTTTGCTTATAACAATAGCTATCAATCCAGTCTCAAGAAAGCTCCTTTTGAGATTCTCTATGGACGAAGATGTCGAACACCTTTGAACTGGTCAGAAACCGGTGAAAGATAGTTCTTTGGACCGGACATGATCCAGGAGGCAGAAGAGCAAGTTCGCATCATTCGTGAGAATTTGAAAACAGCCCAGTCTCATTAGAAGAGTCAGTATGATCGTCATCATAAGGATATGACTTATGAAATTGACGACAAAGCTTACCTTCGGGTCACTCCTTTGAAGGGTACCCATCGTTTCGGTATCAAGGGCAAGTTGGCTCCTCGTTACATTGGTCCTTTTCGCATTCTCGCTAAACGAGGAGAGGTTGCCTACCAGTTGGAATTACCCCCACATCTTTCTTGAGTCCATGACGTCTTCCGCGTCTCTCAACTCAGGCGTTGCTTCTCGGATCCTATCCGCGAAGTGGACCACGAAACGCTTGATCTCCAAGATAACCTCACATATCGAGAGTACCCGGTTCACATTCTTGATCAAGCAGAGCATGTCACTCGACGTCAGAACATCAAGTTTCTCAAGGTTCAGTGGTCTCATCATTCCGAGAGAGAAGCTACCTGGGAGCAAGAAGATCGTCTTTGACTGGAGTACCCCACTTTCTTTCCGTCGACCCATGAATCTCGGGACGAGATTCTTTCAAGTGGGGGCGAGTTGTCACATCCCTAGTTCTGGTATGACCTAGGCTAGCTAGTCATTTGTGCATCATGTTTAAATTCCATTTAAATTCGAAATGGGGATTTGTGAAACCCTCAGAATCATCTCTGGGAATGACCCAAATAAAAATTGTTCCAAAAAGGTCCAAGAAAATGCTCATGTTGCTCTCTGAAAATATTGGACAGAGATAAAAATCAAACCAATATTTTTAAGAGCCCATAAGTATTTATTTTGGGCATTTGGAATTAATGCGTAATTATTTGCATTGGATATATATTTGTTATATATATAATATATGTCCAAAAATTATGCCATTTGCTCAGGAGTTCTGGAATAATACCACTAGTTCCTACAAAAATTGGCATAAGTAAATAAAATGATTTAGTATTTTTACTAAATCCAAACAAATGTCAGAAAAATAGAAAAAGAAAAATAAAAGGGAGAAGAGACTTACCTGGCGCTTACCTCCCTGTGCAGCCCGTTCCTGTGCGGCCTGGCCGGCCCAGTTGGCCAGCCCAGCCCACTTGGCCTCCTCCTCTGTCGTCTTCCTCCCCCTCGCCCAAGCAGCTGCGTGCCCGCGCCACAGCCGGCCGCGGCCACGCGCCCGGCCACCTACTGCCTCCCTGCCTGCTCCGCGACTCACTTGACGTTGCCACGACGCCCCGCACCTCTCTCCCTCTCTCTCATTCCTCCCCCTCCCCTGGTCTCTCTCCCACACGCGACCGCCCGAACGCGCTATCGCCGCCGCTCGCCGTAACCGTAGCCACCGCCTCCCCCTTGCCTCTCTGACATGCGCAGGAGCTCCGCGTCGTCGTCCTCGTCCTCCCTGTCAAGCCACGCAAGCCGGAGCGCCCCGTGGAGCCGTCGCCGTCGCCTTCATCACCTCCGGCCACCGTGGATCTCCGTCGCCGCTCGCCGCCGTTAGCGCCTCCCTTGAGCTCGCCG
>NC_041385.1:760496723-760553622 GCF_002162155.2 Triticum dicoccoides
CCCCGTGCTCTGTTCCCCGCAGCCGCTCGAGCCCGAGCTCCGGCCATCGCCGCGAGCTCTGCTCCGGCAAGCTCCGGCCTCCCCGGCTCCTCCCCCCTGAGCTCTGACTATCTAGTTGTTTATCCTTAGTAGCCTCTCTTACCGGGAAATGTCTCCTAGTGTTTCCACCGAGCCAGGGTAGCTTGCTACTGCTCCGGAGCACTTAGGCTGGCCGGCATGTGTCCTTCTTCGTTCCTGTGTCTGTCCCTTCGGGGAAATGTCACGCGATGAATACCGGAGTCCTGTTAGCCCGCTACAGCCCGGTTCACCGGAGTCCTGTTAGCCCAGTGCTACAGCCTGGATTCACTCGCTGATGACCGACACGTTCGATGCTGGGTCATGAATGCCTGTTCCTGTAAGTTTGTGCCACTTTGGGTTTACAACTAGCCATGTCAGCCCGGGTTCTTTGTCATATGGATGCTAGCGACACTATCATATACGTGTGACAAAAGGCGCAAACGGTCCCGGGCATGGTAAGGCGACACCCGTGGGAATACCGTGCGTGAGGCCGCAAAGTGATATGAGGTGTTACATGCTAGATCGGTGTGGCATAGAATCGGGGTCCTGACATCTATAATATGCTGTGACTGCAGATGGAGCTGCTGCTGTGGAGACCCTTCGGGCGGAGCTTGCCCGAGCCAAGGTGCAAGCCCGGATAAGTGATGCGGCCACTATGAAGGCGGTCGAGGAGTTAAGAGCCGAACAGGATGCTCATCGCTGGAGCGAGGAAAAGATAGCCCATATGGCTACCGAGCTGGAAGATGCCGCCAACCGCCGTGAGCTCCTTGAAAAGGAAAATCAAGCAAAAGCGGCTAACCTGAAGAAGGCCCTGGAGGCAGCCAAGGAAGCCCGCTCTGAAATGAGGGGGATGAGGGAGGAGCTTCATGAAGCCGGAGATATTGTGGCTGGGAAGCCCTATCTGTTGCGGATGAAATTCGGAGATCCGAAGTATGCCCCTCTGGATCAGTTGTGGAGTGCGGCGGACTCATATGTGAACCTGGCAAAGAGTGCTACTGATGCGACCGAGTTTTTCAAAGATCGGAAAGACCATAAGGTTGAGAGGTTATTCTGGTCGCAGTCAGTGCCCCGACGCGTCCGCTGCCATTGAATGAAAAGATGGCCGCATGGGCCGAACTACACAGGTTGTCCGGGCTTGCTATGAGGTATGTCGTGGATCATCTTTGGCCACAAGGACCAAGGACGGACAACTATTTTGGATTGGTGCAACAATTCCTTGGTGCTGTGTCGCATATCGATGCCGTGAAGAGGTCGGCGTGCATAGAGAGTGCGCGGATGGCTCTTGCCCATGTTAAAACATACTGGGCTGGGATGGAAACCACCGCTATTGTGACCCGGCGTGCGGTGGAAGGCCAGGACCTGGCCGAGCACTATTTCGAAGAAGTCTTAGAAGGCGCCCGTTTAATAGAGATCAGTGCTCGAAGAGTGCCATGTTCGAATGACATGTATCGCGATTGTAAAGACAATGCTATTTTGACTTATAAAGGTTGTGTTTATACTTTTGCCCGAAAGTATTATAATACCTTCTGTGCGGCCGTTTATGTATGTATATAACCTGAAAGTGTTGGGGAACGTAGGAATTTCAAAAAAATTCCTACACACATGCAAGATGATGGTGATGCATAGCAATGAGAGGGGAGAGTAATGTCCACGTACCCTCGTAGACCATAAGCGGAAGCGTTATGACAACGCGGTTGATGTAGTCGTACGTCTTCATGATCCGACCGATCCAAGTACCGAACGTACGGCACCTCCGTGTTCAGCACACGTTCAGCTCGATGACGTTCCCCGGGCTCCAGTCCAGCAAAGCGTCGGGGATGAATTCCGTCAGCACGACGGCGTGGTGACGATGATGATATTCTACCGGCACATGGCTTCGCCTAAACTCCGCGACGATATGACCAAGGTGGAATATGGTGGAGGGGGGCACCGCACACGGCTAATGAACAATCCATAGATCAACTTGTGTGTCATGGGGTGCCCCCTTGCCCCCGTATATAAAGGAGCAAGGGGGAGGAGGCCGGCCCTAGGAGGGGGCGCGCCAAGTGTGGAGTCCTACTAGGACTCCCTAGTCCTAGTAGGATTCCACGTCCCTTGTTGGAGTAGGAGAAGGGGAAAGAGGGGGAGAGGAAGAAGGAAAGTGGGGCTGCGCCCCTTGTCCAATTCGGACCAGAGGGGGAGCGCAGGCCTCCTTCCTTTTGGCCTCTGTCCTCTATTCCCGTATGGCCCAATAAGGCCCATATACTCCCCGGCGAATTCCCGTAACTCTCCGGTACTCCGAAAAATACCCGAATCACTCGGAACCTTTCCGAACTCCGAATATAGTCGTCCTATATATCGATCTTTACGTCTCGACCATTTCGAGACTCCTCGTCATGTCCCCGATCTCATCCGGGACTCCGAACTCCTTCGGTACATCAAAACTCATAAACTCATAATATAACTGTCATCGAAACCTTAAGCGTGTGGACCCTACGGGTTCGAGAACTATGTAGACATGACCTAGAACTGTTTCCGGTCAATAACCAATAGTGGAACCTGGATGTTCATATTGGCTCCTACATATTCTACGAAGATCTTTATCGGTCAACCGCATAACAACATACGTTGTTCCCTTTGTCATCGGTATGTTATTTGCCCGAGATTCGATCGTCGGTATCCAATACCTAGTTCAATCTCGTTACTGGCAAGTCTCTTTACTCGTTCCGTAATACATCATCCCACAACTAACTCATTAGTTGCAATGCTTGCAAGGCTTAAGTGATGTGTATTACCGAGAGGGCCCAGAGATACCTCTCCGACAATCGGAGTGACAAAACCTAATCTCGAAATACGCCAACCCAACATGTACCTTCGGAGACACCTGTAGAGCACCTTTATAATCACCCAGTTATGTTGTGACATTTGGTAGCACACAAAGTGTTCCTCTGGTAAACGGGAGTTGCATAATCTCATAGTCACAGGAACATGTATAAGTCATGAAGAAAGCAGTAGCAACATACTAAACGATCGTGTGCTAAGCTAACGGAATGGGTCAAGTATATCACATCATTCTCCTAATGATGTGATCCCGTTAATCAAATAACAACTCTTTTGTCCATGGCTAGGAAACTTAACCACCTTTGATTCACGAGCTAGTCAAGTAGAGGCATACTAGTGACACTATGTTTATCTATGTATTCACACATGTATTATGTTTCCGGTTAATACAATTCTAGCATGAATAATAAACATTTATCATGAAATAAGGAAATAAATAATAACTTTATTATTGCCTCTAGGGCATATTTCCTTCAGTCTCCTACTTGCACTAGAGTCAATAATCTAGTTCACATCACCATGTGATTTAACACCAATATTCACATCTGTATGTGATTAATACCCATAGTTCACATCGTCATGTGATCAACGCCCAAAGGGTTTACTAGAGTCAATAATCTAGTTCACATGGCTATGTGATTAACACCCAAAGCGTAATAAGGTATGATCATGTTTTGCTCATGAGAGAAGTTTAGTCAATGGGTCTGTCACATTCAGAGCCATATGTATTTTGCAAATATTCTATGTCCACAATGCTCTGCACGGAGCTACTCTAGCTAATTGCTCCCACTTTCAATATGTATCCAGATTGAGACTTAGAGTCATCTGGATTGGTGTAAAAGCTTGCATCGTTGTAACTTTTTACGACTGGCTCTTTTATCACCTCCATAATCGAGAAACATCTCCTTAGTCCTCACTAAGGATATTCTTGACCGCTATTAGATCAAAATTGAGAAACATCTCCTTAGTCCTCCATAATCGAGAAACATCTCCTTAGTCCTCACTAAGGATATTCTTGTTCTAGTGATCTACTTTTAGATCAAAATTGTATTCCTTTGCCAAACTCATAGCAAGGTATACAATAGGTCTAGTACACAACATAGCATACTTTATAGAACCTATGACTGAGGCATAGGGAATGACTGTTCATTCTTTTCTATTTTCTGCCATGGTCGGGTTTTGAGTCTTACTCAACTTCACACCTTGCAACACAGGCAAGAACTCTTTCTTTGACTGTTCCATTTTGAACTACTTCAAAATCTTGTCAAGGTATGTACTCATTGAAAAATCTTATCAAGCGTCTTGATCTATCTCTATAGATCTTGATGCTCAATGTGTAAGCAGCTTCACCAAGGTCTTTCTTTGAAAAACTCCTTTCAAACACTCCTTTATGCTTTCCAGAAAAATTCTACATTATTTCCGATCAACAATATGTCATTCGCATATACTTATCAGAAATGCTGTAGTGCTCCCACTCACTTTCTTGTAAATACAGGCTTCACCGCAAGTCTGGATTAAAACTATATGCTTTGATCAACTTATCAAAGCGTATATTCCAACTCCGAGATGCTTGCACCAGTCCATTGATGGATCGCTGGAGCTTGGACATTTTGTTAGCACCTTTCACATTGACAAAACCTTCTGGTTGCATCATATACAACTCTTCTTTAAAGAATCCATTGAGCAATGCAGTTTTGACATCCATTTGCCAGATTTCATAATATGTGGCAATTGCTAACATGATTCGGACAGACTTAAGCATCGATACGAGTGAGAAAATCTCATCATATTCAACACCTTGAACTTGTCGAAAACCTTTCGCAACAAGTCGAGCTTAGTAGATAGTAACACTACTATCAGTGTCTGTCTTCCTCTTGAAGATCCATTTATTTAACATGGCTTGCTGATCATCGAGCAAGTCAATCAAAGTCCATACTTTGTTCTCATACATGGATCATATCTCAGATTTTATGGCCTCAAGCCATTTCGTGGAATCTGGGCTCATCATCGCTTCCTCATAGTTTGTAGGTTCATCATGGTCTAGTAACATGACTTCCAGAACTGGATCACCGTACCACTCTGGTGCAGATCTTACTCTGGAAGATCTACGAGGTTTGGTAGCAACTTGATCTGAAGTTTCATGATCATCATCATTAACTTCCTCACTAATTGGTGCAGGAATCACTGGAACTGATTTCTGTGATGAACTACTCTCCAATAAGGGAGCAGACATAGTTATCTCATCAAGTTCTACTTTCCTCCCACTCACTTCTTTCGAGAGAAACTCTTTTTGTAGAAAGGATCCATTCTTAGCAACGAATGTCTTGCCTTCGGATCTGTGATAGAAGGTATACCCAACAGTCTCTTTTGGGTATCCTATGAAGACACATTTCTCCGATTTGGGTTCGAGCTTATATGGTTGAAGTTTCTTTACATAAGCATCGCAGCCCCAAACTTTAAGAAACGACAACTTTGGTTTCTTGCCAAACCATAGTTCATAAGGTGTCGTCTCAACGGATTTTGATGGTGCCCTATTCAATGTGAATGCAGCCGTCTCTAAAGCATAACCCCAAAACGATAGCGGTAAATTAGTAAGAGACATCATAGATCGCACCATATCTAGTAAAGTACGATTACGACGTTCGGACACACCATTTCGTTGTGGTGTTCTGGGTGGCGTGAGTTGCGAAACTATTCCGCGTTGTTTCAAATGTAAACCAAACTCGTAACTCAAATATTCTCCTCCACGATCAGATCGTAGAAACTTAATTTTCTTGTTACGATGATTTTCCACTTCACTCTGAAATTCTTTGAACTTTTCAAATGTTTCAGACTTGTCCTTCATTAAGTAGATATACTCATATCTGCTCAAATCATCTTGTGAAGGTCAGAAAATAACAATACCCGCCACGAGCATTAATACTCATTGGATCGCATACATCGGTATGTATTATTTCCAACAAGTCAGTAGCTTGTTCCATTGTTCTGAAGAACGGAGTTTTAGTCATCTTGCCCAAAAGGCATGGTTCGCAAGCATCAAATTATTCATAACCAAGTGATTCCGAAAATCCATCTTTATGGAGTTTCTTCATGCGCTTTACACCGATATGACCCAAACGGCAGTGCCACAAATAAGTTGCACTATCATTATCAACTTTGCATCTTTTGGCATCAATATTATGAATATGTGTATCACTACGATCGAGATCCAACAAACAATTTTCATTGGGTGTATGACCATCAAAGGTTTTATTCATTTAAACAGAACAACAATTATTCTCTGATTTTAAATGAATAACCGTATTGCAATAAACATGATCAAATCATATTCATGCTCAACGCAAACGCCAAATAACATTTATTTAGGTTCAACACTAATCCCGAAAATATAGGGAGTGTGCGATGATGATCATATCAATCTTGGAACCACTTCCAACACTCATCGTCACTTCCCTTCAACCAGTCTCTGTTTATATAACTCCTGTTTCGAGTTACTAATCTTAGCAACTGAACAAGTATCAAATACTCAGGGGCTACTATAAACACTAGTAAGGCACACATCAATAACCTGTATATCAAATATACCCTTGTTCACTTCGCCATCCTTCTTATCCACCAAATATTCAGGGCATTTCCGCTTCCAGTGACCATTTCCTTTGCAGTGTAAGCACTCAGTTTCAGGCTTTGGTCCAGCTGTGAGCTTCTTCGAGGGAGTGACAACTTGCTTGTCATTGTAGATGAAGTTCCCTTTCTTTCCCTTTGCCCTTTACTTAAAACTAGTGATCTTGTCAACCATCAACACTTGATGCTCTTTCTTGATTTCTACCTTCGTCGATTTCAACATCACGAAGAGCTCGGGAATCGTTTTCGTCATCCCTTGCATACTATAGTTCATCACAAAGTTCTACTAACTTGGTGATGGTGACTAGAGAACTCTGTCAGTCACTATCTTATCTGGAAGATTAACTCCCACTTGATTAAGCGATTGTAGTACCCAGACAATCTGAGCACATGCTCACTAGTTGAGTGATTCTCCTCCATCTTTTAGCCATAGAACTTGTTGGAAACTTCATAACTCTCAACTCGGGTATTTGCTTGAAATATTAACTTCAACTCCTGGAACATCTCATATGGTCCATGACGTTCAAAACGTCTTTGAAGTCCCGATTCTAAGCCGTTAAGCATGGTGCACTAAACTATCAAGTAGTCATGATATTGAGCTAGCCAAACGTTCATAACGTCTGCATCTGCTCCTGCAATAGGTTTGTCACCTAGCGGTGCATCAAGGACATAATTCTTCTGCGCAGCAATGAGGATAAACCTCAGATCACGGATCCAATCCGCATCATTGCTACTAACATTTTTAAACACAATTTTCTCTAGGAACATATCAAAATAAACATATGAAAGCAACAACGCAAGCTATTGATCTACAACATAATTTGCAAAATACTACCAGGACTAAGTTCATGATAAATTTAAGTTCAATTAATCATATTACTTAAGAACTCCCACTTAGAAAGACATCCCTCTAATCCTCTAAGTTATCACGTGATCCAAATCAACTAAACCATAACCGATCATCATGTGAAATGGAGTAGCTTTCAATGGTGAACATCATTATGTTGATCATATCTACTATATGATTCACGCTCGACCTTTCGGTCTCCGTGTTCCGAGGCCATATCTGCATATGCGAGGCTCGTCAAATTTAACCTGAGTATTCCGCGTGTGCAAAACTGGCTTGAACCCGTTGTAGATGGACGTAGAGCTTATCACACCCGATCATCACGTGGTGTCTGGGCACGATGAACTTTGGCAATGGTGCATACTCAGGGAGAACACTTCTTGATAATTAGTGAGAGATCATCTTATAATGCTACCGTCAATCAAAGCAAGATAAGATGCATAAAGGATAAACATCACATGCAATCAATATAAGTGATATGATATGGCCATCATCATCTTGTGCTTGTGATCTCCATCTCCGAAGCACCGTCATGATCACCATCGTCACCGGCGCGACACCTTGATCTCCATCGTAGCATCGTTGTCGTTTACGCCATCTATTGCTTCTACGACTATCACTACTGCTTAGTGATAAAGTAAAGCAATTACAGGGCGTTTGCATTTCATACAATAAAGCGACAACCATATGGCTCCTGCCAGTTGCCGATAACTTCGGTTACAAAACATGATCATCTCATACAATAAATATAGCATCAGGTCTTGACCATATCACATCACAACATGCCCTGCAAAATCAAGTTAGACGTCCTCTACTTTGTTGTTGCAAATTTTACGTGGCTGCTACGGGCTGAGCAAGAACCGTTCCTACCTACGCATCAAAACCACAACGATAGTTCGTCAAGTTGGTGCTGTTTTAACCTTCTCACGGACCGGGCGTAGCCACACTCGGTTCAACTAAAGTTGGAGAAACTGACACCCGCTAGTCACCTGTGTGCAAAGCACGGCGGTAAAATCAGTCTCGCGTAAGCGTACGCGTAATGTCGGTCCGGGCCGCTTCATCCAACAATACCGCCGAACCAAAGTATAACATGCTGGTAAGCAGTATGACTTGTATCGCCCACAAGTCACTTGTGTTCTACTCGTGCATATAACATCAACGCATAAAACCTAGGCTCGGATGCCACTGTTGGGGAACGTAGTAATTTCAAAAAAATTCCAACGCACACGCAAGATCATGGTGATGCATAGCAACGAGAAGGGAGAGTAATGTCGACATACCCTCGTAGACCGTAAGCGGAAGCGTTATGACAACGCGGTTGATGTAGTCGTACGTCTTCACGATCCGACCGATCCAAGCACCGAACATACGTCACCTCCTTGTTCAGCACACGTTCAGCTCGATGACGTTCCCCGGGCTCCAATCCAGCAAAGCGTCGGGGATGAGTTCCGTCAGCACGACGGCGTGGTGATGATGATAATATTCTACCGGCGCAGGGCTTCTCCTAAACTCCGCGACGATATGACCGAGGTGGAATATGGTGGAGGGGGGCACCGCACACGGCTAAGGAACAATCCGTAGATCAACTTGTGTGTCATGGGGTGCCCCCTTGCCCCCGTATATAAAGGAGCAAGGGGGGAGGAGGCCGGCCCTAGGAGGGGGCGCGCCAAGTGTGGAGTCCTACTAGGACTCCCTAGTCCTAGTAGGATTCCACCTCCCTTGTTGGAGTAGGAGAAGGGGAAAGATGGGGAGAGGAAGAAGGAAAAGGGGGCTGCGCCCCTTCTCCAATTCGGACCAGAGGGGGGGCGCAGGCCTCCTTCCTTTTGGCCTGTCTCCTCTATTCCCGTATGGCCCAATAAGGCCCATATACTCCCCGGCGAATTCCCGTAACTCTCCGGTACTCCGAAAAATACCCGAAACACTCGGAACCTTTCCGAACTCCGAATATAGTCGTCCAATATATCGATCTTTATGTCTCGACCATTTCGAGACTCCTCGTCATGTCCCCGATCTCATCCGGGACTCCGAACTCCTTCGGTACATCAAAACTCATAAACTCATAATATAACTGTCATCGAAACCTTAAGCGTGCGGACCCTACGGGTTCGAGAACTATGTAGACATGACCTAGAACTGTTTCCGGTCAATAACCAATAGTGGAACCTGGATGTTCATATTGGATCCTACATATTCTACGAAGATCTTGTCAGGACCCCGACTCCATGCCACATAGATCTAGCATGTAACACTTCATATCACTTTGCGGCCTCACGCACGGTATTCCCACGGGTGTCGCCTTACCTTTACCCGGGACCGTTTGCGCCTTTTGGCACATGTATATGACAGTGTCGCTAGCATCCATATGATAAGGAGCCCGGGCTGACATGGCTAGTCGTAAACCCAAAGTGGCACAAACTTACAGGGACAGGCATCCATGACCCAGCATCGAACGTGTCGGTCATCAGCGAGTGAATCCAGGCTGTAGCACTGGGCTAGCAGGACTCCGGTGAACCGGGCTGTAGCGGGCTAACAGGACTCCGGTATTCATCGCGTGACATTTCCCCAAAGGGACAGACACAGGAACGAAGAAGGACACATGCCGGCCAGCCTAAGTGTTCCGGAGCAGTAGCAAGCTACCATGGCTCGGTGGAAACACTAGGAGACATTTCCCGGTAAGAGAGGCTACTAAAGATAAACAACTAGATAGTCAGATCCCACACATACCAAGCATTTCAATAACATACACACAATATGCTCGATATGTGCAATACAACATGGCATCACAAAATGACTCTACGACTCAAGTAGTTTATTCAATAGGCTCCGAGGAGCGAGACATTACAAACATGGGTCTCATGACCCAACAATCAGAGCATACAAGTCAAAGCACAAGCGGAAGCTATCATGTCTGAGTACAGACATCTATAAATGAAAAAGGCTGAGAAGCCTGACTATCTACCAGATCCTACCGGGGCACAAGATCGTAGCTGAGGTAACAAGCTAAACGTCGAAGACCACGTGGAATTACTAGTGAGACTGAAGTCTCTCTGCAAAAACATAAAATAGGCAAACGTGAGTACAAATGTACCCAGCAAGACTTACATCAGAACTATCTACATATGCATCATTATCAACAAAGGGATGGTGGGGTTTAACTGCAGCAGGCCAGCTTTGACTTGGTGGCTATTCTAAACTACGACTGCAAGTAACTCTTTTGAGGTGGCGCACACGAGTCCACATATTCACCATATCAATACACCACTATGGATCCGCTCCCGTCTCCCTACGAGAACGCCATCCATAGCACTCACGCTTATCTTGCGTATTTTAGAGTATCCACTTTCACTTGTCTATGAACTGATATAAGCAACCCAGAAGTCCTTTTCCGCGGAAACGGCTATTCGAATAGATGATGTTAACCCTGCAGGGGTGTACTTCTTCACACACGCTCTCACCACTTACCGCCGTTTACACGACATGTACTCGGCAACCTTCAAGCGGAAGCCCAACGTGGGTGTCGGCCACGGCCTGCCTAAACACTCGAGTCTCTAGTCCAGGTTTATCGCCTATTCGGGTTCCATCCATGAGGAGATCCGGCCGGAGTTTCGCTCACAGCCCCAAACGATGTGAACAGGGTTCCCGAGACACCAAACGGGCGCCCGGTACACCGTGCCACGTGCCTACCGCATCACAGCCCACCCCTACGGTCAGCGCTGCCCACGGCCTCCAGCATACTACAAACACCAGAAACTACTTGCAACTCCTGGACAGAGGACAAGGGTGATTAAGAAGCCGAGAGGGTCCATTGGTTTCGGGCCCAATGCGTGGTAGTAGCTGAATCATGGATCACAAACACAGAACTCAGTTCCTGAGGACGGCTGCAATGAGACAACCCACCATGTACTCCTACATGGCCTCTCACCGCTACCTTTACCAAATCGTGTTCACACACTTAGCTCACACACAGTAGGACATGTTCACACGCCTCTGATTCATCCCCGATGAATCAGACCTGACTCAACTCTAAGCAGTAGCAGGCATGACAAACAAACATGAACGAGTAGGCACAACAGGGCTCAAACAACTCCTACTCATGCTTGTGGGTTTCATCTAATTACTGTGGAATGACAGGTCATGCAGAGGATAAAGGGGTTCAACTACCGCAGCATGTAACAGTTGAATCGGTGTTGTCCTAATGCAGTAAAAGAGAGCAGGAGCGAGAGAGTGGGATTGTATCGAAATGAACAAGGGGGTTTTGCTTGCCTGGCACTTCTGAAGATAATATAGCTCTTCATCGGTGTCATCGATCACATCGGCGGTACACGTCTATCGAGAGGGGACAATTACCGGCAAATACAGAAAACACGATCAATGCAATGCACAATATGATGCATGCTATGACATGGCAATATGAATGTGTTTGGGCTAATGCACCTAAAACCAGATTAAATGAAGTTGGTTTGAATCCAAGATTCAAATTCAAACTCCATATGTGGTTATTTAAATGTCATTCACTTCCTTTGCCCTAAACAGTAGTGATAAGTTGTTCTAACATGCATGAAAATGGTACAGATGGATTCCTTGAATTTTTCTGATAATTTTTCATATATAAATTATTTAATTTGGAGTTACAGTTGAATTTCTATGATTTATTGAAGTTTTAGCTATTTTCTGGAATTTCCTGATTATTTTTAAATCCAGAAAATACTTATTGCGTCAGCCCCACGTCACAGTGACGTCAGCAGGTCAACTGGGCGCCCCAGGTCAAACCTGACGTGTGGGGGCCACACGTCAGTGACACAGGAGCTAATCCCGGTCAAACCCAGCGCTAACTGGGGTTTGACCAGGGGTGGGGCCCACAGTCAGTGGCTTAGGGGGTTGGTTAGCGCGTCATTAGTGGCTAATGACAGCGCCAAGTCACTGGCCACCGGAGTTCGGCCGACGGCGACCCGAAACACGGCGGAAGTTCACCGGGGTTGCGCTACGGGCGGCGGCTGGACGCGCGAAGGGCACCAGAAGGTAGCCCGTGCCCGTGCGCATCTAGGGGGGCCAATGGGAGGTGCGGGGGTGGCCGGGGTTCGCCGGAGTGGAGCCCGAGGCGGCGGCCGGAGCTCGGGCCAGCGCGACGCGGTGGCTGCAGCGCGTTAGCCGGAGAGCAGAGGAGCACGTCGGGACCCTGGGAACCTGGAGAGCACGCGGGAGCTACTGGAGCGAGCGGAAGAGCTCCGGGGCGCGAGGTTCGCCGGCCATGGTGATGGCCGGAGCTCGGTGCTTGCGGGGACGGCAGCTACGGCACGAGAACGAGCAGGGGGTCAGATGGGAAACGGAGTGGAGCTCACAGGGGTTGCGACGGTGGCCTCGGGGAGCTCGGGGAGGCACCGGAGCCGACGAATTTGACGAAGATGGCCGGCGGTCCCGAGGTTGAAGAAGACATCGAGGGCGGTGTTGCGGCACGTCTGGGGCCTCGTGGCTCGTTGAGGAGGTAGAGGGAGGACCGGCGGAGCTTCCTGGGGCGTCGGTGAGCCGTGGGGTGGCCGGTAGCCACGGTGGCTCTCGTCGGTGGCGGCGGCTCCGTTCGGGGAGGGGAACAGAGGAGGGGGGAGAGTGTTCGGGGAAGAGAGAGGGAGCAGCAAGGGAGGAAGAGGGGCGAGGGGACACGAGGCGTGAGGGGGAGGCTCGGGAACGCCTCGGTGGAAGCAGGAGGTGGCCGAGGCGGCATCGGCGCTCGCCACCGAGCTGCTTCGGTGCGAGGGGAGGAAGATGACAAGGGGGAGGAGGTGGGCTGGGCCGGCCAGGTGGGGGAGCTGGGCCGGCTCTGGTGGGCTGCACGGGTAAGGCCAGGTACTTCCTTCTCTCTCTCTCTTATTTCTATTCTGTTTTATATTTTTCTTCTGTTTTTGTTTTATTTAATTCTTTTGCCACTGTTTTGAATTAAAAATAATAATTCAAACAATGCCAAAGCTCCTCTGAATATTTTATATTGCTAGATGGACTTTTCCAAAAGCTTATAAAATATTTCAGGGGGTATTTGAAATTATATTCTAATTATATGAATATAATTCAAATTCAAATAGCTAATGAATTAAATCCAAAGTCCCAAAAATAAATCCTTAAAAAATGTTCAATATTTTGGTTGGGACCAGAACCCTTACCAAAAATTATCAAATATTTAAAAAGGCATTTTTGGAGCAATGAATGGGATTTCTAGGGTTTTTGCCCCTCTTTCATTTAAGTTTTTGAGGCTTCCAAAATACCTCAATTCAAATTTTCAGAATTTAAACATGATGCACACATGAGCTAGCCTAGAGCACTACCAGCAGCTAGGGATGTGACAGATCTTTATCGGTCAACCGCATAACAACATACGTTGTTCCCTTTGTCATCGGTATGTTACTTGCCCGAGATTCGATCGTCGGTATCCAATACCTAGTTCAATCTCGTTACCGGCAAGTCTCTTTACTCGTTCCGTAATACATCATCCCACAACTAACTCATTAGTTGCAATGCTTGCAAGGCTTAAGTGATGTGTATTACCGAGAGGGCCTAGAGATACCTCTCCGACAATCGGAGTGACAAAACCTAATCTCGAAATACGCCAACCCAACATGTACCTTCGGAGACACCTGTAGAGCACCTTTATAATCACCCAGTTACGTTGTGACGTTTGGTAGCACACAAAGTGTTCCTCTGGTAAACGGGAGTTGCATAATCTCATAGTCACAGGAACATGTATAAGTCATGAAGAAAGCAGTAGCAACATACTAAACGATCGTGTGCTAAGCTAACAGAATGGGTCAAGTCAATCACATCATTCTCCTAATGATGTGATCCCGTTAATCAAATGACAACTCTTTTGTCCATGGCTAGGAAACTTAACCATCTTTGATTCACGAGCTAGTCAAGTAGAGGCATACTAGTGACACTATGTTTGCCTATGTATTCACACATGTATTATGTTTCCGGTTAATAAAATTCTAGCATGAATAATAAACATTTATCATGAAATAAGGAAATAAATAATAACTTTATTATTGCCTTTAGGGCATATTTCCTTCAGAAAGTTTGCAGTCGTCGGCTTCATCCCCCACGCGTATAATGCGGGGGTGTTCGAGAAAACGCGTAGTCACACTTGATCCAACGTCTTGGTCCGTTACGGAGGTGATAGCACGGCGAACCAGGCAATCGGACTATATAGCTTTAACACTTTCACTTAGCCATAGAAGTTTGACGGTGGGGCTACTATATAGCACGTGGTACTTCTGCGTTCAGCCGGATATGGTGCGCGTATGTACGTGAACGGGAAACCTGGTCCTTCGTTAATGCGGAAGTATCGTGAAGATTCCGCTGGGTCATCGAGTGGTTGACCAGTCTCGCGCTGTATCATGACAGTCATTTGTCGGCTTTCTCTACTGAGGTGCTCGTCCAGATGAACCGGGGCACAATTGCAGTAGTTCTCCCGGTGCTGCCTTAGCCGATGGAACGGAACGTAAGGTAGCAAAACACGGGAGCCGGGCAAACCGAGGATTTGACCAAAGACATGATTCGGAGCTGATGCATATAAGGCCAAACTCGCGACGCCGAACACTCGCTAAGGTATTCAGACTTTATAATGTGTACTGGGCTGAATAAAGCCCTTGACAATAAGCCCTGAGTTTCCAGGTATGAGCAGTAGTCTGGTGTGACAAAAATGCCGAAAACGCCAGTATCCCTTCCGGTTGTATAAAGTTTCCGGAGGGGAAGAAGTAACAAGAGACATTAAAAAGGTTTACATAGGGTCTTATTCTAAAAAGAAACCTTTGAGCGGGACCCTGCTGCACGTCTGCGCCTTTATCTCCGTTGTGTCGTATCCTGGAAGGCTGTAGCACGATGATCATCTGTAAAAGAAAAGAAAAAGACCAGGTGAAAGTCTTCGTGCGAGGTGTTCGTTAATCTGAATGAACCATGAAAATGAGATATGCTATTGTATTGATGGGGTCGAGCCAAAATATGGGCTCTTTTTGCGAGCAGCCCCTAACATCTTTTATGGGGAAATCCCAACTAGGTGGTTACATTGGGTGGTGCGCCGGACTTGTCTAGCCGTGTCCGTGGTCTTGACGACCGACCACTTGTCCTGGTTGGAGGGACCGCTCAGTGTTCGGCTGCTAGAGCCGCCACGTATTCTTTCACGCGTAAGGAACGCTCTGCATTTCCGCTAACTCTAATGACGCCACATGGACCGGGCATCTTAAGTTTGAGGTAGGCGTAATGCGGTATTGCATTAAAACGAGCGAAGGCCATTCTTCCGAGTAGTGCGTGATAGCCTCTTTGGAATGGAGAGATGTCGAAGGTTAATTCCTCGCTTCTGAAGTTTTCGGGAGAACCGAATACAACCTCTAGTACTAGAGAGCCCGTACAGTGGGCCTCGACGCCTGGTATTACTCCTTTAAAGGTAGTGTTGCTTAGGCTGATTCTTGAGGGGTCTATCCCCATTTTGCGGACAGTGTCTTGATATATCAGGTTTAAACTACTGCCGCTGTCCATGAGGACTCGTGTGAGATGGTATCCGTTAATTATTAGGTCGAGCACCAAGGCAGCCGATCCTCCGTGTTGGATACTAGTCGGATGGTCCCTACGATCGAAGGTGATCGGGCAGGCCGACCAGGGATTAAATTTGGGGGCGACGGGCTCAACAGTGTATACGTATCGGAGTGCGCGTTTTCACATCCTCTTCAGAATGTAAGTTACGTAAATCATATTCACTGTTTTGACTTCTGGTGGGAATTTTTCTGTCCTCCAGTGTTCGACTGACCAGGCTCATCCTCGTCTTCACTTGGTGTCTCTCTCCCCTTGTGTTCGCCATTCAGCTTGCCGGCCTGCTTGAAAATCCAACACCCTCTGTGGGTGTGGTTTGCAGGTTTTTCGGGGGTGTCGTGAATCTGACATAATTTGTCTAGAATCTTGTTTAGGCTGGACGGTCCATCTCTTCTGCCTTTAAATGGCTTCTTCCGTTGTCCGGTCGAGAGCCCATGAATCCGGCGTTGACCTCATGTTCTCTGGGCTGTCATCGTTGTTTCGACGCTTGTTTTTGTTGCGTCGCGGCTTCCCGTTGCCATCCCTGACTTCGAATGTGCTTGGGTCGCTGGTGCCGCTACGGGCTAGCTAGCTGTCCTCGCCCGTGCTAAAGTGGGTCATAAGGCTTGTTAAGGCTGCCATTGTCCTCAGCTTTTCTTGGCCGAGGTGTCTGTCAAGCCAATCGTCCTGGATACTGTGTTTGAAAGCTGCTAAGGCTTTGGCGTCCGGGCAATCGACTATTTGATTCTTCTTAGTAAGAAATCTGTTCTAGAGCTTTCGGGCTAACTCTCCGGGCTTTTGAATTATGTGACTTAGGTCGTCTGCGTCCGGAGGTCGGACAAGGTCCCTTGAAAATTGGCCCTGAAAGCATCTTCGAGCTCTTCCCAACTTCCGATTGAGTTTTCGGGAAGGCTTTTTAACTAGTGGCGAGCTGGTCCCTTTAATATGAGGGGTAGGCATTTAATGGCATGAAGATCGTCTCCGCGAGCCATGTGGATATGAAGGATAAAGTCCTCGATCTAGACCCCAGGGTCTGTAGTTCCGTCATATGCCTCTATATTCACTGGTTTAAATCCTTCCGGAAATTCATGATCCAGCACCTCGTCGGTGAAGCATAGGGGGTGTGCGGCACCCCTGTATTTGGTCGTGTCGTGGCATGCTCTCGACAGTTGTTGTGTTTGGTTCTGATTCCTAGCTGGGGTTCGATCAATGTGATCGTTTTGGTACCTCTGATCCTGTGCCGGGGCGCGCTTACTAGATCCTAGATGGATCTGTCCATACCGGACTTTTTGTCCAGGAGCTTACGTAAATTGTGTGCTGACTTGTGTGCGGCATCGTTAGCCGTCTCATCATGGCCACGGGGCGGTCTGTCCGGCTGATCAGACGTTTTCGGCTGAATGGGCTCTACGGCCTCGTCGTCGAATTCGGGCAGCAGCTTGCGCTTTGGATAGTTCTTTGTGTGACAATCGTCGTGATACGTCTCTGTCGTATCTATAATTTTTGATTGTTCCATGCCAATATTCTTCAACTTTCATGACATATTGATCCAGTGCCCAGTGCGAGTTCCTGTTTGTTGCTTGTTTTATGTTTCGCAGAAACCCAATATCAAACGGAATCCAAACGGGATAAAAACGGACGGAGAATTATTTTGGAATATTTAGGATTTTCCGGAGGAAGAATCAATGCGAAACGGTGCCCGAGGTGGCCAGGAGATAGGGGGCGCCCTCCCCCTGGGCACGCCTGGCACTCTCCTGGGCCACCTGTAAGGTGGTTGACGCTCTTCTTTTGCCGCAAGAAAGCTAATTTTACGAGAAAAATCTGGGCGAAAGATTCACCCCAATCGGAGTTACGGATCTCCGGATATAAAAGAAACGGTGAAGGGGAAGGATCAGAGAACGCAGAAACAGAGAGATAGATCCAATCTCGGAGGGGCTCTCGCCCCTCCCACTCCATGGGAGCCAAGGACCAGAGGGGAAACCCTTCTCCCATCTAGGGAGGAGGTCAAGGAAGAAGAAGAAGAAGGGGGCTCTCTCCCCCTTGCTTCCGGTGGCGCCGGAGCGCTATTG
Source organism: Triticum dicoccoides (assembly GCF_002162155.2). NCBI lineage: Eukaryota > Viridiplantae > Streptophyta > Magnoliopsida > Poales > Poaceae > Triticum > Triticum dicoccoides. Next base: position 760,514,685 of record NC_041385.1, read on the forward strand.
GGGGCCATCGTTATCACCGCGATCTACACCAACACCTCCGCCATCTTCACCAACATCTCCATCACCTTCCCCCATCTATATTCAGCGGTCCACTCTCCCGCAACCCGCTGTACCCTCTACTTGAACATTGTGCTTTATGCTTCATATTATTATCCAATGATGTGTTGCCATCCTATGATGTCTGAGTAGATTTCCGTTGTCCTATCGGTGATTGATGAATTGCTATGATTGGTTTGAGTTGCATGTTTTATTATTGGTGATGTCCTATTGTGCCCTCCGTGTCGCGCAAGCGTGAGATATTCCCCCTGTAGGGTTTGCAATATGTTTATTATTTGCTTATGGTGGGCGGCATGAGTGACAGAAGCACATACCCGAGTAAGTAGGTTGTTTGCGTATGGTATAAAGGGGACTTGATACTTTAATGCTATGGTTGGGTTTTACCTTAATGATCTTTAGTAGTTGCGGATGCTTGCTAGAGTTCCAATCGTAAGTGCATATGATCCAAGTGTTGGAAATATGCCCTAGAGGCAATAATGAAATGGTTATTATTGTATTTCCTTATTCATGATAATTGTCTATTATTCATGCTATAATTGTATTGACCGGAAACCGCAATACGTGTGTGAATACATAGACCACAACATGTCCCTGGTGAGCCTCTAGTTGACTAGCTCGTTGATCAATAGATGGTCATGGTTTCCTGACCATGGACATTGGATGTCATTGATAACAGGATCACATCATTAGGAGAATGATGTGATGGACAAGACACAATCCTAAGCCTAGCACAAGATCGTGTAGTTCGTATGCTAAATCTTTTTTAAATGTCAAGTATCTTTTCCTTAGACCATGAGATTGTGCAACTCCCGGATACCGCAGGAATGCTTTGGGTGTACCAAACGTCACAACGTAACTGTGTGGTTATAAAGGTGCACTATGGGTATCTCCAAAAGTGTCTGTTGGGTTGGCATGAATCGAGACTGGGATTTGTCACTCCGTGTGACGGAGAGGTATCTCTGGGCCCACTCGATAAGACATCATCATAATGTGCACAATGTGATCAAGGAGTTGATCGCGGGATGATGTGTTATGGAACAAGTAAAGAGACTTGTCGGTAACGAGATTGAACAAGGTATCGGGATACCGACGATCGAATCTCGGGCAAGTACTATACTGCTAGACAAAGGGAATTGTATACGGGATTGATTGAATCCTTGACATCGTGGTTCATCCGATGAGATCATCGTGGAACATGTGGGAGCCAACATGGGTATCCAGATCCCGATGTTGGTTATCGGCCGGAGAGTTGTCTCGGTCATGTCTGCATGGTTCCCGAACCTGTACGGTCTACACACTTAAGGTTCGATGACGCTAGGGTTATAGGGAATAGATATACATGGTTACCAAATGTTGTTCGGAGTCCCGAATGAGATCTCGGACGTCACGAGGAGCTCCAGAATGGTCCGGAGGTAAGGATTATATATGGGAAGTCCTGTTGTGGTCACCGGAAAAGTTTCAGGTGCTATCGGTAACGTACCGGGACCACCGGGAGGGTCCCAAGGGTCCACCAGGTGGGGCCACCGGCCCCAGAGGGCTGCGTAGGCCAATTGTGGGAGGGGACCAGCCCCAGGTGGGCTGGTGCTCCCCCCCACCAGGGCCCAAGGTGAAGAGAGAAGGAAAAGGGGGGGAACCCTAGGCTCAGATGGGCCTAAGACCCACCTAGTGGTGCCCCCCCCCCCTCTATCCCCCTTGGCCGCCCCCCTAGATAGGATCTAGGGCTAGCCGCCACCCCTAGGGGTGAAAACCTAGATGGGGGCGCAGCCCCTCCCTTCCCCCTATACATAGTGGGGGTTTGGGGCTGCCATACACATCACAACACCTCTCCCTCTGGGCGCAGCCCTACCCCTCTCCCTCCTCGTCTCTTGCGGTGCTTGGCGAAGCCCTGCTGGAGTGCCACGCTCCTCCACCACCACCACACCATCGTGCTGCTGCTGGATGGAGTCTTCCCCAACCTCTCCCTCTCTCCTTGCTGGATCAAGGCATGGGAGACGTCACCGGGCTACACGTGTGTTGAACGCGGAGGCGCCGTTGTTCGGCGCTTAGATCGGAATCAACCGCGCTCTGAATCGCTACGATTACGACTCCTTCATCCGCATTCTTGTAACGCTTCCGCTTAGCGATCTACAAGGGTATGTAGATGCACTCCCCTTCCCTTCGTTGCTAGATTACTCCATAGATTGATCTTGGTGATGCGTAGAAAATTTTGAATTTCTGCTACGTTCCCCAACAGTGGTATCAGAGCTAGGTCTATGCGTAGTTTCTATGCACGACTAGAACACAAGTTGTTGTGGGCGTTGATTTTGTTCAATATGCTTTTCGTTACTAGTCCAATCTTGTTTCAACGGTATTGTGGGATGAAGCGGCCCGGACCGACCTTACACATACACTTACGTGAGACAGGTTCCACCGACTGGCATGCACTTGTTGCATAAGGTGGCTAGCGGGTGCCAGTCTCTCCCACTTTAGTCGGATCGAATTCGATGAAAAGGGTCCTTATGAAGGGTAAATATCAATTGACATATCACATTGTGGTTTTGCGTAGGTAAGAAACGTTCTTGCTAGAAACCCATAGCAGCCACGTAAAAACATGCAAACAACAATTAGAGGACGTCTAACTTGTTTTTGCAGGGTATGCTATATGATGTGATATGGCCAAAAGAATGTGATGAATGATATGTTATGTATGAGATTGATCATGTTCTTTTAATAGGAATCACGACTTGCATGTCGATGAGTATGACAGCCGGCAGGAGCCATAGGAGTTGTCTTAATTTATTGTATGACCTGCGTGTCATTGAACAACGCCATGTAATTACTTTACTTTATTACTAAACCGTTAGCCATAGTAGTAGAAGTAATAGTTGGCAAGACAACTTCATGGAAACACGATCATGGAGATCATGATGATGGAGATCATGGTGTCATGGCGGTGACGATGATGATCATGGAGCCCCGAAGATGGAGATCAAAAGGAGCAAAATGATATTGGCCATATCATGTCACTTTTTGATTGCATGTGATGTTTATCATGTTTATGAATCTTATTTTCTTAGAACGACGGTAGTAAATAAGATGATCCCTCATAATAATTTCAAGAAAGTGTTCCCCCTAATTGTGCACCCTTGCGAAAGTTCGTTGTTTCGGAGCACCACGTGATGATCGAGTGTGATAGATTTTAACGTTCACATACAACGGGTGTAAGCCAGATTTACACATGCGAAACACTTAGGTTGACTTGACGAGCCTAGCATGTACAGACATGGCCTCGGAACACAAGAGATCGAAAGGTCGAACATGAGTCGTATAGTGGATACGATCAACGTGAAGATGTTCACCGATGATGACTAGTCCGTCTCACATGATGATCAGACACGGCCTAGTTGACTCGGATCATGTATCACTTAGATGACTAGAGGGATGTCTATCTGAGTGGGAGTTCATAAGATGAACTTAATTATCTTGAACATAGTCAAAAGGTTTTTGCAAATTATGTCGTAGCTCGCGCTTCAGTTCTACTGTTTTAGATATGCTCCTAGAGTAAATTTAGTTGAAAGTTGATAGTAGCAATTATGCGGACTGGGTCCGTAAACTGAGGATTGTCCTTATTGCTGCGTAGAAGGCTTATGTCCTTAATGCACCGCTCGGTGTGCTGAACCTCGAACGTCGTCTGTGGATGTTGCGAACATCTGACATACATGTTTTGATAACTACGTGATAGTTCAGTAATGTTAAACGGTTTAGAATTGAGGCACCGAAGACGATTTCGAAATGTCGCGGAACATATGAGATGTTTCAAGGGCTGAAATTGGGATTTCAGGTTCGTGCCCACGTCAAGAGGTATAAGACCTTTGACGAGTTTCTTAGCCTGCAAACTAAGGGAGAAAAGCTCAATTGTTGAGCTTGTGCTCAGATTGTCTGAGTACAACAATGACTTGAATCGAGTGGGAGTTAATCTTCCAGATGAGATAGTGATGTTTCTCCAAAGTCATTGCCACCAAGCTTCTAGAGCTTCGTGATGAAGTATAACATATCAGGGATAGATATGATGATCCTTGAAATATTCGCGATGTTTGACGCCGTGAAAGTAGAAATCAAGAAGGAGCATCAATTGTTGATGGTTAGTGAAACCACTAGTTTCAAGAAGGGCAAAGGCAAGAAGGAATACTTCATGAAACGGCAAATCAGTTGCTGCTCCAGTGAAGAAACCCAGGGTTGAACCCAAACCCGAGACTAAGTGCTTCTGTAATGAGGGAACAGTCACTGAAGCAGAACTACCCTAGATACTTGGTAGATGAGAAGGCTGGCAAGGTTGACAGAAGTATATTGGATATACGTTGTACTAAATGTGTACTTTACTAGTACTCCTAGTAGCACCAGGGTATTAAGATACCGGTTCGGTTGCTAAGTGTTAGTAACTCGAAATAAAAGGCTACGGAATAAACGAAGACTAGCTAGAGGTGAGATGACGATGTGTGTTGGAAGTGTTTCCAAGGTTGATGTGATCAAGCATCGCCTGCTCCCTCTACCATCTAGATTGGAGTTAAACTTAAATCATTGTTTTGGTTGAGCATAGACATGATTGGATTATGTCTATTGCAATACGGTTATTCATTTAAGGAGAATAATGGTTACGCTGTTTATTTGAATAATACCTTCAATGGTCTTGCACCTAAAATGATTGGTTTATTGAATCTCGATCGTAGTGATACACATGTTCATGCCAAAAGATATAAGATAGTAATGATAGTACCACCTACTTGTGGCACTGCCATGTAAGTCATATTGGTATAAAACGCATGAAGAAGCTCCATGTTTATGGATCTTTGGACTCACTCATTTTTTGAAAAGTTTGCGACATGCGAACCATGTCTATTGGTATGTACGCATGAAGAAACTCCATGCAGATGGATCGTTTGGACTCACTTGATTTTGAATCACTTGAGACATGCAAATCATACCACATGGGCAAGATGACTGAAAAGCCTCATTTTCAGTAAGATGGAACAAGAAAGCAACTTGTTGGAACTAACACATTTTGATGTGTGCAGTCCAATGAGTGCTGAGGCATGCAGTGGATATCGTTATGTTCTTACTTCACAGATGATTTGAGTAGATCTTGAGTATATTTACTTGATGAAACACAAGTCTGAATTATTGAAAGCTTCAAGTAATTTCAGAGTGAAGTTGAAGATCTTCGTGATAAGAGGATAGAATGTCTGTGATATGATCATAGAGATGAATATCTGAGTTGCGAGTTTGGTACACAATTAAGACATTGTGGAAATTGTTTCACAACTAATACCGCCTGGAACACCATAGTGTGATGGTGTGTCTGAACATCATAGATGCACCCTATTGGATATGGGGCACACCATGATGTCTCTTATCGAATTACTACTATCGTTTATGGGTTAGGCATTAGAGACAATTGCATTCACTTCAAATAGGGCACCACGTAATTCTGTTGAGATGACAACGTATGAACTATGGTTTAGAGAAACCTAAGCTGTCGTTTCTTGCAAGTTTGGGGCTGCGACGCTTATGTGAAAAAAAAGTTTCATCCTGATAAGCTCGAACCCAAAGAGGATAAATACATCTTCATAGGACACCCAAAACAGTTGGGTATACTTCTTGTCTCAGATCCGGAAGCAAAAGGGGTTGTTTCTAGAATCGGGTCCTTTCTCGAGGAAAAGTTTCTCTCAAAAGAATTGAGTGGGAGGATGGTGGAGACTTGATGAGGTTGTTGAACCATCACTTCAACTGGTGTGTAGTAGGGCACATGAAGTTGTTCCTGTGGCACCTACAGCAATTTAAGTGGAAGCTGATGATAGTGATCATGAAACTTCGGATCAAGTCACTACCGAACCTCGTAGGTCGGCAAGGACGCGTACTGCTTCGGAGTGGTACGGTAATCCTGTCTTGGAGGTCATGTTGCTAGGAAAAATGAACCTACGAGCTATGGAGAAGCGATGGTGGGCCCGGATTCCGACAAATGTCTCGAGGCCATAAAATCCGAGAGAGGATCCATGTATGAAAACAAAGTGTAGACTTTGGAAGGACTACTTGATGGTCGTAAGGCAGTTGGGTACACATGGATTCTAAAAGGAAGACGAACAATGATGGTAAGTATCCCCATTAAGAAAGCTCGACTTGTCGTTAAGATGTTTTCCGACAAGTTCTAGGAGTTGACTACGATGAGACTTTCTCACTCGTAGCGATGCTTAGAGTCTGTTGGAATTATATTAGCAATTACTGCATGATTTATGAAATCTTGCAGATAGGATGTCAAAACATTGTTTCCTCGACGATATTCCTGAGGAAATGTTGTATGTGATACAACCAGAAGGTTTTGTCAATCCTAAAAGATGCTAACAAGTGTGCAAAGCTCCAACAGTCCTTCTAAGGACTGGAGTAAGCATCTCGGAGTTGGAATATACGCTTTGATGAGATGATCAAAGATTCTGGGTTTATACAAAGTTTATGAGAAACTTGTATTTCCAAAGAAGTGAGTGGGAGCATTATAGCATTTCTGATGATTATATGTTGTTGACATATTGTTGATCGGGAATAATGTAGAATTTCTGGAAAGCATATAGGGTTATTTGAAAAGTGTTTTTCAATGGAAAACCTGGATTAAGCTACTTGAACATTGAGCATCAAGATCTATAAGGATAGATCAAAACGCTTAATAGTACTTTCAAATGAATACATACCGTGATAAGATTTTGAAGGAGTTCAAAATAGATTAGCAAAGAAGGAGTTCTTGGCTGTGTTATATGGTGTGAGTATTGAGTAAGACTCAAGACATGACCACGGCAGAAGAAAGAGAAAGGACAAAGGTCGTCCCTTATGCTTCAGACGTAGGCTCTATAGTATGCTATGCTGTGTACCGCACCGGAAATGTGCCTTGCCATGAGTCAGTCAAGGGGTACAAGAGTGATCTAGGAATGGATCGCAGGACAGCGGTTAAACTTATCCTTAGTAACTAGTGGACTAAGGAATTTTATCGATTATGGAGGTGGTAAAAGAGTTCGTCGTAAAGGGTTACGCCGATGCAAACTTTGACACTAATCCAGATTATTCTGAGTAGTAAACCGGATTCATATAGTAGAACAGTTATTTGGAATAGCTCCAAATAGAGTGTGGTAGCTGCATCTAGGAGATGACATAGATATTTGCAAACCACACACGGATCTGAAAGGTTCAGATCCTTGACTAATAACCTCTCTCACAAGCGAGATATGATCAAACCCCATGGGTGTCGATTCATTACAATCACATAGTGATGTGAACTAGATTATTGACTCTAGTGCAAGTGGGAGACTGTTGGTGTGCCCTAGAGGCAATAATAAAATGGTTATTATTGTATTTACTTGTTCATGATAATTGTCTATTATTCATGCTATAATTGTATTGACCGGAAACCGCAATACATGTGTGAATACATAGACCACAACATGTCCCTAGTGAGCCTCTTGTTGACTAGCTCGTTGATCAACAGATGGTCATGGTTTCCTGACCATGGACATTGGATGTCATTGATAATAGGATCACATCATTAGGAGAATGATGTGATGGACAAGACCCAATCCTAAGCCTAGCACAAGATCGTGTAGTTCGTATGCTAATGCTTTTCTAAGTGTGAAGTATCTTTTCCTTAGACCATGAGATTGTGCAACTCCCGGATACCGTAGGAATGCTTTGGGTGTACCAAACGTCACAACATAACTGGGTGGCTATAAAGGTGCACTACGGGTATCTCCGAAAGTGTCTGTTGGGTTGGCACGAATCGAGACTGGGATTTGTCACTCCTTCTGACGGAGAGGTATCTCTGGGCCCACTTGGTAAGACATAATCATAATGTGCACAATGTGATCAAGGAGTTGATCGCGGGATGATGTGTTACGGAACGAGTAAAGAGACTTGCCGGTAACAAGATTGAACAAGGTATCGGGATACCGACGATCGAATCTCGGGCAAGTACTATACCGCTAGACAAAGGGAATTGTATGCGGGATTGATTGAATCCTTGACATCGTGGTTCATCCGATGAGATCATCGTGAAACATGTGGCAGCCAACATGGGTATCTAGATCCCGCTGTTGGTTATTGGCCGGAGAGTTGTCTCGGTCATGTCTGCATGGTTCCCAAACCCGTAGGGTCTACACACTTAAGGTTCGATGACGCTAGGGTCATAGGGAATAGATATACGTGGTTACTGAATGTTGTTCGGAGTCCCGGATGAGATCCCGGACGTCACGAGGAGTTACGGAATGGTCCGGAGGTAAATATTTATATACGGGAAGTCATGTTTTGATCATCGGAAAAGTTTCGGGTGCTATCGGTAATGTACCGGGACCACCGGGAGGGTCTCGGGGGTCCACCAGGTGGGGCCACCGGCCCCCGAGGGCTGCGTAGGCCACATGTGGGAGGGGACCAGCCCCAGGGCCCAAGGCAAAGAGAGAAGGAAAAGGGGGGGACCCTAGGCTCAGATGGGCCTAAGGCCCACCTAGTGGTGCGCCCCCCCCCCCCTTTCTCCCCCTTGGCCGCCCCCCTAGATGGGATCTAGGGCTAGCCGCCACCCCTAGGCGTGAAAACCTAGATGGGGGCACAACCCCTCCCTTACCCCTATATATAGTGGGGGTTTGGGGCTCCCATACACATCAGAACACCTCTCCCTCTTGGCGCAGCCCTACCCCTCTCCCTCCTCATCTCTTGCGGTGCTTGGCGAAGCCCTGCTGGAGTGCCATGCTCCTCCACCACCACCACGCCGTCGTGCTGCTACTGGACGGAGTCTTCCCCAACCTCTCCCTCTCTCGTTGTTGGATCAAGGCATGGGAGACGTCACCAGGCTGCACGTGTGTTGAACGCAGAGGCGCCGTTGTTCGGCGCTTAGATCGGAATCAACCGTGATCTGAATCGCTATGAGTACGACTCCTTCATCCGCGTTCTTGTAACGCTTCCGCTTAGCAATCTACAAGGGTATGTAGATGCACTCCCCTTCCCTTTGTTGCTAGATTACTCCATAGATTGATCATGGTGATGCGTAGAAAATTTTGAATTTCTGCTACGTTCCCCAACACCAAGAAGAGAAAGTATGTTAGCTTATGCCTCTCCCTCAAATAGAATTGCAATAGTGATTACCGGTCTAGTAACATGGTCAATTGCTTAGGGACAATTTCACAACTCCTACCACCACTTTTCCACACTCGCTATATTTACTTTATTTCTTCTTTATTAAACAGCCCCTAGCTTTTATTTACGTGCTCTTTATTATCTTGCAAACCAATCCTATCACACCTACAAAGTACTTCTAGTTTCATACTTGCTCTAGGTAAAGCAAACACTAAGCGTGCGTAGAGTCGTATCAGTGAAAGATAGGACTTGAGACAATATTTGTTCTACCTTTAGCTCCTCGTTGGGTTCGACAATCTTACTTATCGAAAGAGGCTACAACTATCCCGTATACTTGTGGGTCATCAAGACCTTTTTCTGGCACCGTTGCCGGGGAGTCATAGCGTGGGGCGAATATTCTCGTGTGTGCTTGTTTGCTTTATCACTAAGTAATTTTTATTTGCTGTTCTAAGTTGTTCTCTATCTTTAGTTATGGATATGGAACACGAAATACCAAAACAATTAGGTGTAGATGCTACTCATGGAGATGGGGAACCTCCTAAAACCCTCGATGCTTGTTATGTGAAAGAAATTATGTACTACTTTAATAATCCTGAGAAAACCCCATTCAACTTTTTTATGGGAGACACGTTGGATCAACGTGAATACTTTAGGGATTATCGCTTGACACAAAAAGGGAAACTATTATGGGATCAAATTTCTATGTTGCGTTGGTATGCTCGTCAACTATGCTTGATACATGATTATACTTGTTGCTCTAGGATGAAGGCTCCACACCTTCCCTTTTCATGCAAATTCAATGATAATGAAACCTTAGCTTCTTATTCTAGTGGTAGATATGATTACTATGATGTGGAACAAATAGAAGAATTTGTTGCTTTTATGGGTGCTTATGAGATTGAATCTATGTTTAAAGCGTTTGACGATTTTGATGATTCAGTTTATAGACCAAATTTTTTTGCTATACTTAGATATTGCTATGAAAATTATGAATAAACTACAATATTAATGCATTTATTGAGAAAGTCTATGCTGTACAAGAAGAGACTAATATTTTGCAGGAAGCTATAGAAGAAGAAATTGACGAAACTGTGAGCTCATTGGAAGAAAAAGATGATGAGGAGAGAGAAGAACAAAAGGAGGAAGAGCGGATTGATCACCCGTGCCCACCTTCTAATGAGAGTAACTCTTCAACTCATACATTGTGTAATTCCCCTTCGTGCTTATCAAAGGATGATTGCTATGATGATTGCTATGATCCCTTTAATTTGTTTGAAATATCCCTTTTTGATGATGCTTGCTATGCTTGTGGCCGAGATGCCAATATGAATTATGCTTATGGAGATGAACTTGCTCTAGTTCCTTATGTTAAACATGAAATTGCTGTTATTGCACGCACGCATGATAGTCCTATTATCTTTTTGAATTCTCCCAACTACACTATATCGGAGAAGTTTGTGCTTATTAAGGATTATATTGATGGGTTGCCTTTTACCATTGCACATGATGATTTTGATAGATATAATATGCATGTGTTGTTGTTCCTACTTGCAATTATTATGAGAGAGGAACTACATCTCTGCCTCTTTATGTTTCCAACATGATAGAATTGCAAGAATCTGCTTATACTATGCATCGGCCTTTACTTGGTGTGCATGAATTGTTCTTTTATGACATGCCGATGCATAGGGAGAGAGTTAGACTTCGTCATTGCTTGATATATCTTACGTTGTGCTCACTACTAAATTAAAAATCATTGTTAATTAAAGTTTTCTTTGATATACCTTGGGATCCGGGTGGATTCATTACTTGAGCACTATATGCCTAGCTTAATGGCTTTAAAGAAAGCGCTGCCAGGGAGACAACCCGGAAGTTTTAGAGAGTCATTTATTTCTATTGAGTGCTTTCTTGTAGTTTAAAAAAATAAAGAGGGGAACCTAAAAAGTTTCAAAAAGGAAAGTGAAAGTGAGAAAGACACACATTGTTGAAGTGGGAGCTAGCCTTGAACTTTGTTCATGCTCACGAAAACTTTGTGAATCTTGATTACAGAAACTTTTCATCAAAAATAATTATCCCCTTGTAAAATTCCATTGTATTATAAAAATAATGTGCCAAGGTTTGCCTTTAGGATGTTTACAATGCTTGTTGGTTTGTACGGTGCAGGACAGAAACTTTGGCTGTAGTTCTTGATTTTACATTTTTTTATGGAACGTCAAATAGTTCTGATTCCTTTTGGACTGTATTTATATACATATTTTTTATTTTTCCTAATTTTGGTAGAATGTTTGGGGTCCCAGAAGTATGGTGAATGTTCAGATTTCTATAGACAGTTCTGTTTTTGACAGATTCTGTTTTTGATGCATAGTTTGCTTGTTTTGATGAATCTATCAATTTATATCAGTGGATTTAAGCCATGAAAAAGTTATATTACAGTAGACACAATGCAAAAACAAAATATGAATTGGTTTGCAACAGTACTTAGAGTAGTGATTTGCTTTATTATACTAACGGATCTTACCGAGTTTTCTGTTGAAGATTTGTGTGGATGAAGTGTTTGATCCAGAAGGTCTCGATATGAGGAAAAGGAAGAGAGGCAAGAGCTCAAGCTTGGGGATTCCCAAGGCACCCCAAGTAAATATTCAAGGAGACTCGAGCGTCTAAGCTTGGGGATACCCCGGAAGGCATCCCCTGTTTCTTCAACAAGTATCGGTATGATTTCGTATTCGTTTCGTTCATGCATTATGTGCAAGTCTTGGAGCGTCTTTTGCATTTAGCTTTCACTTTTCTTTTATGCACCATGCTGGTATGAGATAGTCTTTGGTTGATTTATAGAATGCTCATTGCACTTCATTTAAATCCTTTGAGTATGGCTTTATAGAATGCTTCATGTGCTTCACTTATATCATTTGAAGTTTGGATTGCCTGTTTCTCTTCACATAGAAAACCGCCATTTGTAGAATGCTCTTTTGCTTCACTTATATTTGTTAGAGCGTGGGCGTATCTTTTGTATAAAGAATTAAACTCTCTTGCTTCACTTATATCTATTTAGAGAGATGACAGGAATTGGTCATTCACATGGTTAGTCATAAAATCCTACATAAACTTGTAGATCGCTGAATATGATATGTTTGATTCCTTGCAATAGTTTTGCGATATAAAGATGGTGATATTAGAGTCATGCTAGTGGGTGGTTGTGGATTGTAGAGAGACTTGTGTTGAGGTTTGCAAGTCCCGTAGCATGCACGTATGGTAACCGTTGTGTGACAAATTTGAAGCATGGGGTGTTTCTTTGATTGTCTTCCTTATGAGTGGCGGTCGGGGACGAGCGATGGTCTTTTCCTACCAATCTATCCCCCTAGGGGAATGCGTAGTAGTACTTTACTTCGAGGTCTAATAAACTTTTGCAATAAGTATATGAGTTCTTTATGACTAATGTGAGTCCATGGATTATACGCACTTTTACCTTTCCATCATTGTTAGACTCTTCGGTACCATGCATTGCCCTTTATCACCTCGAGAGTTGGTGCAAACTTCGCCGGTGCATCCAACCCACGTGATATGATACGCTCTATCACACATAAGCCTCCTTATATCTTCCTCAAAACAGCCACCATACCTACCTACTATGGCATTTCCATAGCCATTCCGAGATATATTGCCATGCAACTTCCATCATCATCATATGCATGACTTGAGCACTCATTGTCATATTTCTTTGCATGATCCTAAGATAGCTAGCATGATGTTTTCATGGCTTGTCCGTTTTTGATGTCATTGCTACGCTAGATCATTGCACATCCCGGTACACCGCTGGAAGCATTCATATAGAGTCATATCTTTCTTCTAGTATCAAGTTGTTATATTCACTTGTAAGTAAATAAAAGTGTGATGATCATCATTATAGAGCATTGCCCCATGAAAAAAAATGAAAAAAAGGAAAAAAGAAAAAAGAGGGGAAAGGCCAAAGAAGCCTAAATAAAAAAGGGGGCCAAAGAAGCCCACCAAAAAAAAGAAAAAAAAAGAAAAGAAAAGGGGCAATGTTACTATCCTTTTTCCACACTTGTGCTTCAAAGTAGCACCATGTTCTTCATATAGATTGTCTGCTATGTTGTCACTTTCATATACTAGTGGGAATTTTCATTATAGAACTTGGCTTGCATATTCCAACGATGGGCTTCCTCAAATGCCCTAGGTCTTCATGAACAAGCAAGTTGGATGCACACCCACTTAGTTTCTTTTGTTGAGCTTTCATACATTTATAGCTCTTAGTGCATCTGTTGCATGGAAATCCCTACTCCTCACATTGACATCAATTGATGGGCATCTCCATGGCCCGTTGATTAGCCGCGTCGATGTGAGACTTTCTCCCTTTTTGTCTTCTCCACATAACCTCCATCATTATATTCTATTGCACCTATAGTGCTATATCCATGGCTTGTGCTCATGTATTGCGTGAGGGTTGAAAAAGCTGAAGCGCGTTAAAAAGTATGAACCAATTTCTCAGCTTGTCATCGGGGTTGTGCATGATGGGAGGATTTTGTGTGACAAAAATGAAGCATGGCCAAACTATATGATTTTGTAGGGATAAGCTTGCTTTGGCCTTGTTGTTTTGAAAAGACATGATTGCTTTATTGGTACGCTCAAAGTATTATTGTTTTTATGTCAAATGATAGACTATTGCTTTGAATCACTCGTGTCTTAATATTCATGCCATGATTAGACATATGATCAAGATTATGCTAGGTAGCATTCCACATCAAAAATTATCTTTACTAGTTGTCAACCCGTGCGCTTGCACGGTCTAGCCTGTTTTAAATAGGTGTATGTGGGTTGAACATCTGTTAGCATTTGTTACATGTGATATTTTTCTGAAATGCAAATATAAACTTACTATATAATTAATGGCTACCAGCAATAGCATGCAACATTGCATATTGTTTCATGTGTGATATAAAGGATCTATTTTATGCTAAACAAAAGAAAGGATCTATTTCTCAATCAATTTCTAATGGGACAATTTACAAATAAGTAGGTTTTATAATTATGCTACACTGATACGAAATTTTGTTAGCTATTGAAAAATAATTAAGTTTCATACCTAGCTCTATAAAATGCCATCACAAAAATAAGTACTATCTTTCCCTTCCATAAATTGTGCGATTAAATTTTTGTGCTTGGTAAATGTACTGTCTATATCCTGGTGGCACTAATATAGCATGATATGTGTGCCAACCCTGAATGCCTCCTTTGAGTTTGTTATAAAAAAGGAGTGGAAGCGCATTCTAAAGCTTCATAACCAAACATTTTCTTTGTTGTATTTAACAGAAAGAGAAATGACTGCATCATTTTTTTTAGTTCGACACATTAATATTTTTTTGTAAGCTAGTAACGAAAATTATTTGATAATCCGATGTTAGTATGAACATTTACACGTTAAGAATAAAGTCAGGATTCTCTCAAATTTAAGAGAGGGGTTAGATTTATTTTTGTGACTATTTGAATCCTGGGAACAGAAGACAAAATAATATATTACAATATTCATATGAAATATAACAAAGAAAAAGTAATAGACGTAGATATATAATTATTATTTTCATCAAAAATATGACATTGGTATGTTTCTGTTGCCTTAGTGACACATGCATCATATTCTGCGTATAGATAAAAAGATTCAAACAAACGGAAAACTTCTGATCAATCCTAACTTATTTGTATACAACATATATTATAAGAATAAGCTATAGGACTTTATAAAACATAAATAAAAATTCCCAAATCCGAACCTATATTACAATATATTATGCGCCAAGTCCCAGTACATCAAAAGAGAAGTATTAGAAATGGCCATGATCTCAAATATAAAATTTGAAGTTGCTAGTGTGTGCATATTTATATTATTCCTTCTAGTTTCTCCTATCTCTTTCGCTGGAAGATAACATGCACAATTTGGCATGTATATGGGCAGATGAAGCAAGTGGAATATTTGTCAGAAAGAACATAGGAAACTTAGAAGGCAAGACATGTTCTACTTCTAATGAATACATGCATGCTTTCATATCCTTTAGTCAAGAAATCAACAACGTCAACTGTAGAAAGGAAATAAACTAAAACATATAACGATCTGATGGATACAATATTTCAAGAAATAGCAGTCCAACAAACCATCTGTATGGAACACTGTACATAGCCATGAGGCATCCAATTAATACATGATCACCAGTTTCGTCCATGAACTTCTATAGATATAAAAACTTACATCAATTGAGGAGGAGCGAGTACTGTCGCAAGTGTCAAACACATCAATAGACGTGGATGATGCCATCCTGAGACAAAACATTGTTGTTGTTAGTACTTTTTCCCTGGTAAATGGGCATCAATCCTAGCAGCTTATAATTCTTGTCTCCGGCAGCCAGTTGTGCTTGCGGCAATCTTGTACATCCCAATAAATTAGACTTCGCTCGTACAACATGTATCTGCCGGTAGGAGGCAAGAAGGGAGTCATCAACAGAAAGAAAAGTGAAGGAGGAAGTGGTTGTACTGAACTCTCACTGCTTGAAGAGGAGCAGCTATGCGCGACAGAGAAACTTGCAAAGAAATGGATATGCATATAGCATCTTGTAAACAAAATCTGCACGCAAGACAGCGACCTCGTTTTAAAAATCAGTATACTATTAACTGAAGAGTATAATATGTAATGTATTATATATTCTAAATTCGCTTTCTTTAGCATTGCTCGGAAGTATATGGTGTTAGCTTCCTTTTCACCTGTAAATCATCACGAAGATCTGAAAAAGCATATCTGTATTTCTATGAATATTATCTCATACATATGGCTAGTTAGTGACCATGTCCAAGTTCTAACAGCTGGATGGGGTTGGGATGATTAGATCTGGAGAAAAGGCCATGTTGCAAATGTTTATTTTGTTGCTCTCGAATGAGTAACGTACATGAGACAAAGTGTTTTCCCAAGGATTAGAGAAACAATACATGTCCATGCCAACGGTGGCCCATGTGCTCCGTCTCCAATCGGGAAATCATGTGTGCATCCCATATCCACTGCAACGCCCCCGCAGAACACCACACGGCTTGGCTGGAGCAGGTGATTCTACTCTGCGTGTCTCCGGCATGGTTCGAGTCTAGCGAGCAACTAATCAAGTCGTTAATAGCAAACTCAAGTTGCTGCCAGCGCATGCATGCTGGGTGTGTTATTCTTGTAGACATGTTGATCTTTCACCACACAACACAGTTCTATTGCAATGATCAACATAATAAGACATCTCCAAGACAGTATCTTGTCTCTTCCTCCCATGATCACATCATCCTTTGCCATTGGATCTGTGTCAGTTTTGGCGTATGAATAGGAATAGGATCTGTGTCGGGTTTTCACTATGGGTAGGAATCAGATGAGCAGAGAAAACCGGTGGCTTCTCAGGAGGCAGCTGTCGTACAGCTATGGCAACCTAGCCGAGGTGATGTGCCTAACGCACAGCTTCCAGGAACAACGGAAGAAGCTACAGGATGGCAGTACCAGGGACATCATGAGGCGAACGTGTATGAGGAATAGATTGGCCATGAAGAGAACATATAAAACCCTAGAACATGGGCTGCTTGATTTTTAATATAGGATACTCTCCAAGACTCCAACTAAAAAAATGTAGCGTACTCAGCAAGGAGAGCTTTTTTTAGCGTAAAAACAGGAGCGCATGCCTATATATCTTTAGCTTAGCAGAGCGTACGCAGAGAAGACTCCTTTTTCCCCGCAGAATTAAACAAAGTTATAAACTGTGATTAACATGGAGCAGACCGTACGCAGGGATGACTCCTTTTTTCCCCGCAGTAACATGGAATATGTAGAAAATATCTAATCAGAACTACACCGTAATACCTCGGACCCACCAGATTAACTGCTCGTAAAATCTAATTAACGTGAGAATTTTTTGGAAGTTTAGAATTACTATAGGTATAGATAGATAGATAGACATAGATATGGGAAAATATATCCGGCTGTTTACTCACAGTAGAATTCGATGGTACAAACTGCAACGACTTGAAATGTGTGTATCACATAAAACAATTAAGTAAGCGAAGTTTGCATGTGTACCTTTTGTATTCTGTGAAGGAATAAGTAAAACTTCCATAATCAAATGCTTTGAAACCTATATCGACAGAAGTAAATAATTTTGGCAAAACAACGTTGTTCATTGAGTACTCTTGTTATTTACGGTGATAAAGAACTAAATCTAATGGAGACGCGTGCAGCAAAACCTACTGATATAAGGCATGTTCTCACATGAATCACCACACCACACAGTTCATTAACGAAGTAGCTAAAAGGAAGAAGAGTAAAAGTGGGGAACTTACAGCAGCTTTCCCTTCAATTCTTCTACTATTCTTTGTTCCAATGTATTCCTTTGATCACGTGGATAACACTGAAGCAGCTCAGCCCTTTATAATATAGATAGAGGAGGCAGCCAGTCAGCAGCTAAGTGGTCGCCTGGCTGCTAGACTCCATGGTTCGAATACTGGGAGTCCAGGATGCGGAGCAGTGGATATGGTTGCGTGTGCATCAATTCCCAATTAGAAAACGAAGCATGCTTGGGTGGCCGTCGGCACCATGACGCAAAAATCTGTGTGACACGGAGAGGTCATGTTCAATCGGAATAGCTATCCATTTACCGGCAGGATTGATAGGAGAAGATTGGAGAGCGAAACTGTAAAGATGATTTTCTTGCCGGAGAGCGACACACCAAATCCACAGGAGTAACATAGATTTATTGGGTCAGGTTTAACAGAAATATAACTTTTGAATACTTATACTAATACCTAGCAATTTGGAATCTATGTAAAGCTCCTTGCAGAAAAAACGAAATTGGATTCCAGAATATAACTCATAACTATGTAAACCTCAAGAAGAAACAAACATGCATGGCTTCGCCTACTTTGGTACTATTCTTTCCCAAAGAATGTTGGTAGGAACTCCTCCTTGAATAGGCATGCATAGAGCTATATCAGTCTTTTATTAAGCTACATCCATTCAATTGAATTCGAATCCAGACATGGTGTGGGAATTTTCCAAGGAATTACATATCTGCATACCAGTCCATAAAACCGAAAACTGCACTGTTCTACCAATTCAAAAACAGAAAACTGCAGTATTATATAAGAAAAGAGAATATTGCACCTTTAATAAATTTTGGACAAAAAAGAGAATATCAACATGGGAATTGAAATATCTTCTACCATCATGAGCACTGGATATTCATTAATCTCAATTCTGAAAGCAGATATTTTCCATCCAAAGAGAATAGTACAGGCTCTACATGCAGTTCTTTTGAGATATTTCTTGGGATTCCTTCACTGATCCTGCCCAACCTTGATGTACTGAACGCAAAACCAATCATTCAGGTTGGTCTGCTACTCTCACCCTGGATGTTGGACGCCATGACGGCTTTGGCGCTCTGCTCCCCAATCTTGACAGAGATCATTGTGGAGTCATCGTGCTGTCTGCCGGCACACAGGGTATTTCTACTCGTGTTGCCCTTACTCTGAGAACCTGGGCATGTAGCATGATGGGTCCTGGCGTCTAAGATGATGCTACATGCTAACTGCATAGTTGAGATTGGTACTGCATAATGGTGGCAGAAGCGGCATGCCCCTGGTGACGGGATGCCACCAAGGCGTCATGAACATCTGCCAGAAAACCATTGATGGAGTTCATCCAAGTATAAGGAAAAACGAAAATCTATTGGATCATGCCTCGGAAAGTGATATTGATGGATTTTGGTGTGTTGAGAGTGGGACGTGCATAAAATTTGTGATGGGAGAGATGAGAGAGATCAAGGCATGGAACAATAGGAGGCCTGGAGATTAGGGAAAATTAAGGGAACACGAACAGTGGTTCATGGAGAAGAAGCAACGGAAGATAATAACAATGAGAGATCGATGAGATAGATCAGGGCAAGGAACAATGGAACCCTAGACATTAGGGCAAATTCAGGAAACACAGATAGTGGTTCGTGGAGAAGAAGCAAACAAAGAAGAAGATATTAGTGATGGTGAAACAAAGTGCCCCGTAGGTATACGACTTGTTTTTCTCAACAGGCTCAAGCGAAGGGACTCTTCCTGTTTCTGTTTTCCACGGTTCAACCTGAGTTAATCTCCTCCGTTACAAATTTTGGTCCCACTCATATTTTTTTTCCTGATTGACATGGGTCTCCCGTTCTCCACCTGAGCTAATGTTCTCAGTTATAAAACTTGGTCCCACTCATATGTTTTATTTTACTTTGTTTGACATGGGAAAATATCGGTAGATCTATACCGGTAGATCTATACCGTAATAATTTGGTCCCACCAGATCGACGGCTCGTAAATTCTAATTAACGTGGTAATTTTTTGGGAGTCTGTAATTAGTATAGGTATAGATAGATAGATAGATTATCATTTACCTACTCGAGGACGAGCAGGAATTAAGCTTGGGGATGTTGATACGTCTTCGACGTATCTATAATTTTTGATTGTTCCATGCCAATATTCTTCAACTTTCATATACTTTTGGCAACTTTTTATACTATTTTTGGGACTAACATATTGATCCAGTGCCCAGTGCCAGTTCCTGTTTGTTGCTTGTTTTATGTTTCGCAAAAATCCAATATCAAACGGAATCCAAACGGGATAAAAACGGACGGAGAATTATTTTGGAATATTTGGGATTTTTCGGAGGAAGAATCAATGCGAAACGGTGTCCGGGGTGGCCAGGAGATAGGGGGCACGCCCTCCCCCCCTGGGCGTGCCTGGCACTCTCCTAGGCCACCCGTAAGGCAGTTGACGCTCTTCTTTTGCCGCAAGAAAGCTAATTTTACGAGAAAAAACTGGGCGAAAGATTCACCCCAATCGGAGTTACAGATCTCCGGATATAAAACAAATGGTGAAGGGGAAGGATCAGAGAACGCAGAAACAGAGAGATAGATCCAATCTCAGAGGGGCTCTCGCCACTCCCACGCCATGGGAGCCAAGGACCAGAGGGGAAACCCTTATCCCATCTAGGGAGGAGGTCGAGGAAGAAGAAGAAGAAGAAGGGGGGCTCACTCCCCCTTGCTTTCGGTGGCGCCGGAGCGCTACCGGGGGCCATCATTATCACCACGATCTACACCAACACCTCCTCCGTCTTCACCAACATCTCCATCACCTTGCCCCATCTATATTCAGCGGTCCACTCTCCCACAACCCATTGTACCCTCTACTTGAACATGGTGCTTTATGCTTCATACTATTATCCAATAATTTGTTGCCATCCTATGATGTCTGAGTAGATTTCCGTTGTCCTATCGGTGATTGATGAATTGCGATGATTGGTTTGAGTTGCATGTTTTATTATTGGTGTTGTCCTATTGTGCCCCCGTGTCATGCAAGCGTGAGGGATTCCCGTTGTAGGGTTTGCAATATGTTTATGATTTGCTTATGGTGGGTGGCGTGAGTGATAGAAGCACAGACCCGAGTAAGTAGGTTGTTTGCGTATGGGATAAAGGGGACTTGATACTTTAATGCTATGGTTGGGTTTTACCTTAATGATATTTAGTAGTTGCGAATGCTTGCCAGAGTTCCAATCATAAGTGCATATGATCCAAGAAGAGAAAGTATGTTAGCTTATGCCTCTCCCTCAAATAGAATTGCTATAGTGAGTGTCGGTCTAGTAACATAGTCAATTGCTTAGGGACAATTTCACAACTCCTACCACCACTTTTCGACACTCGCTTTATTTACTTTATTGCTTCTTTATCTAAATAGCCCCTAGCTTTTATTTACATTCTCTTTATTATCTTGCAAACCTATCCTATCACACCTACAAAGTACTTCTAGTTTCATACGCTAGGTAAAGCGAACACTAAGCGTGCGTAGAGTCCTATTAGTGGCAGATAGAACTTGAGAGAATATTTGTTCTACCTTTAGCTCCTCGTTGGGTTCGACACCCTTACTTATCGAAAGAGGCAACAACTATCCCGTATACTTGTGGGTCATCACGTCACCGTATTTTTCTTCTGTGTCAAGCACTTTTCTCCACATGCGGTTGAGCGTATCCTGTGCGGCCTTAAGACTTTGCTTCTGTATCTTTAGGCTCTTCGTGGTGGCGATAAGCCTTCTGTGGAGGTTCTCTTGTTTCAAGAGTTTTTCTGGGATGATGAGTGCATCATCGTCCGGACCGTTCTCTTCTCCAGAGACAGGTTGGTGAATTTTACCCTCGGGATCGGCGGCGTCTGACGTCGGCTCAGAACTATGCTCATCGTCCCCTGGCTCATCTTGCTCCATCGCTGGGTCCATGGGGTCGTCGTTTCCTTTGGAGTCAACCGGGGTATTATTATTTCTTGCGCTGTTGTCACTGTTTTTACTATGGCGGGATTTAGAGCGGTGTCTATGGCGCCGCTTTGGTGGCTTATCGAGGGAATTATCCTTTTTTGCATCGTCACCATCGCCTTCTTTTGGTGTGTCCACCATATATATATATCATATGATGAGGTGGCTGTCCAGCGCCCTACAGGCGGTGGTTCCTGTTCTTCTCCTGCATCGTCGTCCATACCTTCGATGTCTTCGGAGTTGAAGTCAAGCACGTCGGTTAAGTCATGGATAGTGGCTATAAAGTGGGTGGTGGGTGGGGAACGAATTTCTTCGTCGTCCGCTCCCCACTCGAGCCGGACATAGTTCGGCCAAGAGTCTCCTGACAAGGAAAGAGACCTTAATGAGTTTAGCATGTCACCCTGCGGCGGTGAACTCCATGATTGGTGCCCAATCAGATTCGATAGGCCCGGACGCACGCGGTTCGGATTCTGCGTCCGTAGACGAGTCCGAGGGTCCGATGACGCCACTCTCACAGGAGGTGGGATAACTGTTCGGCTCCGACGCTGATGAGTGTGCGGTTTCGGTGGCGGGGTCTATCCACCCGCCCTCGGAATGCACGATCTACTCCAGATTGATTCCCGGCGCCACCACAGGCGCGATTTCCCTAATACTGTCCGACAGTAGATCAAAGTCATGCCCGTCGTGACTGTTCGGCGCACCTGTCATGGGCTCGAATCTGTCGAAGATCAAGTCTCCACGGATGTCAGCAGTATAGTTTAAGCTTCCAAACCTGACCTGATGGCTAGGGGCGTAGCTATCGATCTGCTCCAGATGGCCAAGCGAGTTGGCCCGCTGTACGAAGCCGCCGAATACGAAGATTTGTCCGGGAAGGAAGACCTCCCCCTGGACCGCATCGTTGAAGATGATCGATGGAGCCATCAAGCCTTTCAGCGACGACACAGTGGAACTCTCAATGGAAGCACCAATGTCGGTGTCAAAACCGGCGGATCTCGGGTAGGGGGTCCCGAACTTTGTGTCTAAGGCTAATGGTAACAGGAGGCAGGGGACACGATGTTTTACCCAGGTTCGGGCCCTCTCGATGGAGGTAATACCCTACTTCCTGCTTGATTGATATTGATGATATGAGTATTACAAGAGTTGATCTACGATGAGATCGTAGAGGCTAAACCCTAGAAGCTAGCCTATGATTATGATTGTTGTTGTCCTATGGACTAAACCCTCCAGTTTATATAGACACCGGAGGGGGCTAGGGTTACACAGAGTCAGTTACAGAGAAGAAATCTACATATCCGAATATCCAAGCTTACCTTCCACGCAAAGGAGAGTCCCATTCGGACACGGGATGAAGTCTTCAATCTTGTATCTTCATAGTCCAACAGTCCGGCCAAAGTATATAGTCCGACTGTCCGAGGACCCCTTAATCCAGGACTCCCTCACTTCCCGCCATGATGCTTCAGCTTGGGCTACAACAGGCTTCTTCTTCTTGGCAGCCAGCTTGGGGTCTATGCCAGGACACCCATGTGCCTTGCGCTTCTCAGCTTCATTGTAAGCTTGAACACACTTGGTAGCTAGATTTTTCATTCGCTCGCGTAAACCTTTGGCTTCTTCGCAATTGTTCCGAAACGCCTCCTTGAGTTCATGCAACATCAGCTGAAGTTTTGGACATCAGCCACACTGAGCTTGGCCACGTGCTTCTTGAACTAGTCTTTCTCATAGTCAATTTTGTTTTTCAGTTCAACAATTCTCTGAGCCAGAGCCAGCTCAGGAGCAATGGCGCCTTGTAAGGCGACGCTGATGCCAATTGGGAGATGAAGATCATCAAAGCTGAGATTGGGGTTGTCAAACCCCTCATCAATGAAGTTATCCAGAATGTTCACATCGAAGAGGGGCAGATCATGCAAGATCTCCGCCTCTTGCTTGCTCTTAATCAGCTGCTCAAGGGCATCATCACCGTACTCATCATGTGTTCGCAGATCTATGGCTTCAGGTTTATTCCTTAGAACGACAGCAGGTGTCAGGGCTTGGTCAGAACTCTAGACATTTTTCTTCTGGGGCTTCTCTTTCTTCTTGGAGATGCGAGAGAGATCTTCAGAATTGATACTTGGAGCAGGAGGAGCAGTTGCCAATGGCTTCACACATGAAGCTTTTGATGCAGCAGTAGGTTTTGAAAACTTAGTTTTCTTCTGCTTCTGTAGCTTAGGAGGAGCTAGCGCATCATCAGAATCAGCATCATCAGCAGAGTGATCCACATTTGCACCTTGGACGGCAATGTGAGTGATGAGGCCTTCGAGGTTGTAGAAGGGGCCGATTCTATTTTCATTGGCTTCACGGGTGCCATCATCCCGAGGAGCAGATGGACCGGGCTTGAAGTCAAGTCCAAATGCCTTCTTATTCTTCACAGCAGAGTCTTTGGCAAACTTGAAGTTGCGCTTGAACAGATTGTCTCCGCGACACAACAACAGAGAAGATGGGTTAGCATTATCTGGCTGTGGTCTGCGAACCATGCACAGATAGAAGCCTTGATCAATGGCTTCGGACTTGGACCTGGGTGGAAGATTTTTGTATAGGATATCTCCCCAGGGTCGCTTGATGGCATTCTTCTCGGCAAACTCAGTAGTGAAAAATCTGTACTTGAACCATTCCTCCGCCCAATATCTTCGAATCCATTGGATTCGATTCTTGCGTTCACCATAGGTTTGTTCTAGATCTGTCTTGTACAGTTCGTGCAGATCTGGCGGCAAATCTTTGGATGTATTTCCACGGTGCTGTCTGCCACCCTTTCTAGCTGACTTCTCAGTTGCCATGAAGCTTAAACTGAATGGCTTCAAAACTAGCAATGGCTTCCGACGGCCGGTCAGACAAGAACTGGCTTCAGAAGAGTTTATGTGACTCTGTAAGAATTCTGCAAATGAATGCAGACTATGAGAACCAAGGGATTCTCCCACAGACATTACATGTGACAGCATTAGAGGTGCGAGGGAAGGGGAAGAGGTCATATGCATTCTCATAAAATTTTGAAGATAAATCAGTTTGAAGACATTGACCTCATAACGCAAAGACATTCACTTATTTGTTGTGAGTTGGTTCCAGATTTGTACAAATCCAAGAATAAATACAAGTGAGGAATCTAACTTGTAGAGAAGCATAAGTGAACATACTAGGCATAATATGAGATGCAGAAAGGGATAGATTCAACTTTGGAAGTATAGAAACCACTTTTGGTAAAGAAGAATGAATCTATCAGATCAAAAACACGGTAAAAAGTATGTTTTAATTACCACACGAAGAACTGCTAGACAGAGCAAAGTTGGAGGCCGAGCAGTTCGATCTCCCGTGCCCTAACTTGGTGACGGAAGACACCTATGGCGGCCGCGGAGAAGACGAGGTCCGCGGCCGGCGTGAGGACGGTGTCGGTGAGGTCGCAGCGGCTAAGCGCTTCGTCGCCGGTGTCGTCGAGAGCTAGCGGTGGTGCTAGGGTTTGTGAGAGATGGCGAGGTGGAAGAAAGATTTTGACCGTGATGTGATGGGTATTTATAAGGAAAGGGATGGCACAGTGCAATTACGCAGGTGCCCCTGGTGGTTCACATATGAAGGGCACGTGGCAAGCATGCAACACATTGGAAGTTGTTCCATGTTCCCACGCACGCCTGGATTGTCGGGGTGGTCGTTCCGAAATCTCCGGCTTTCAGGCAATATGGATATAGCATTAAAAACAGATATAAATGATTGTCAGATAGACTTCAACTGACAAGGTCTCAGTGAGGACAATCGGCAGTTTTCAATAGAATGCATATGATTTGGACAGATTGAGTTAAGGTAGAAGCATAGATAGGTTAGGGTCTGATCACATTCACTTAGATCAAAAGATTCATCAAGAAATCATAGCTATAAGTGGATATTGTAGAGGACAGAACATAAATATGTATATAACTAGTATAAGACCAAATCAACAGGATGAAGACAAATCAAATACGAAGACTTTGCAATCATAACGCCAAGGGAAACACTTCAAACAAAAGTTTTGTGGTGGCGTTACCCACCATGTCGTGGTGGGCGCACGGCAGATGCCAAGGGATGGCTAAAGAGAGGAGGAGGCTCGAGGGCGCTGGTGGGCTTCGGAGGCGAGGTTGATATGCGCGGGCGCGGGACGCCGGACATACCCAGGTTTGGGGCTCTCCGGAGAGATAACACCCCTAGTCCTGCCGAGTTTAGTTGGATGGTCGATAGTACAATGTCACTCCTGGAGCTGTATGGAGGAGGAAGGAGGCTGGCCAAGGCTCGGGCTGCTCCTTCTCCCTGGTGTTGCTATGTTGTGGCTAGTCCTATCTTGCTTGCTTGCTTTATCTCGTATGACTTTGCATGCCGGGGATCTCACATATCATGCCCCTGTAGGTGTGGACTCCTGGGGGGTTTTATAGATCAACCCACCCAGGGTTACAATGGTAATATGCCGAGTTGGTGGGTCCGTATTGTCGGTGTCCGGGGTACCGGGCTGGGTCCCGCTTGGGAGCTTGTGGTTCGTCGGGTTCCCCTAGGTGCGGGCCCTGCATGCCTAGGGGGACTGTGCGCCGTCTTGTCGGTCGTCATGGCGTGGACGAGTCGAGCCGCGCATAGTGTTCTCCGTCAGGCCGCCGCTTGCTGTCGTTAGCGGTGAGGACGGGAACACTATTGTCGTGCCAGCCCTGGTCAGCGGGTAGGTAACGGGTACTGTTGCCACGCTCCGGCTGACCACGGGCATGGGCGGGGGCACTGTAGTCTTGGTCATCGATGATTGAGGTCTCGTCCCATCGTACGGCCTGGATGGGACGGGAGCTGACCCGTGGATGGGTTGCCGTGGATGCCACGGGTGGGTTGGCTTGCTGGGGAAGCCAAGGTTGCGCCGGGCTGAGTTGCCTTGTGCCAGCCGCTGCGGCCGGGTTGACGTATCTTGCCGAGTCAAGGGTCTTGGCCGGGTTACGCGCTTTGCCGGGTCAAGCGACCCGGCCTGGCACACGCCGGTTTGCGGAGCGATGCGGGCCCCGTTGTTTTTGAAATAGATCCGGGTTCCGTTGCCTGCCTGGGGTTCATCCCCCCGACAGTAGTCCCCGAAGCTGTGAAGGTCTGTCGTCTTCGGATGAGTGGGCCTTCGCAGCTTCCCCCTTGAGCAAGGCGGAATTTGCGAACACCGGGTCCAGCAACACCCATTGTGTGCCGGTTTTCTTGGAAACCGGATCGCGGCATCCCGACCGTGGTGGGAACCGAGGAGTCCATCAAATCTTGAGGCGATCCCTTGGGCTTTGCGCAGGCGCCACGTGGTGCCCGGAAGTCGGAGGGGCCTCACAGGCCACGCGCGTGACGGGACTGGGCGACGGGCCGGGGCCCGCCGTCGCGCGCCCTTGGCCACTGAGGGAGTCCTGGACTAGGGGGTGTCTGGATAGCCGAACTATCATCATCGGCCGGACTCCAAGACTACGAAGATACAAGATTGAAGACTTCGTCCCGTGTCCGGATGGGACTTTCCTTGGCGTGGAAGGCAAGCTTGGCGATACGGATATGTAGATCTCCTATCATTGTAACCGACTCTGTGTAACCCTAGCCCTCTCCGGTGTCTATATAAACCGGATGGCTTTAGTCCGTAGGACGAACAACAATCATACCATAGGCTAGCTTCTAGGGTTTAGCCTCCTTGATCTCGTGGTAGATCTACTCTTGTAACACACATCATCAATATTAATCAAGCAGGACGTAGGGTTTTACCTCCATCAAGAGGGCCTGAACCTAGGTAAAACATCGTGTCCCTTGTCTCCTGTTACCATCCGCCTAGACGCACAGTTCGGGACCCCCTACCCGAGATCCGCCGGTTTTGACACCGACATTGGTGCTTTCATTGAGAGTTCCTCTGTGTCGTCACCGATAGGCTCGATGGCCTCTTCGATCATCAACAACGACGCAGTCCAGGGTGAGACCTTCCTCCCCGAACAGATCTTCATATTTGGCGGCTTTGCACTGTGGGCCAATTCACTTGGCCATCTGGAGCAGATCGAAAGCTACGTCCCTGGCCGTCAGGTCAGATTTGGAAGTTTGAACTTCACGGCTGACATCCGCGGGGACTTGATCTTCGATGGATTCGAGCCACAGCCAAGCGCGCCGCACTGTCACGACGGGCATGATTTAGCTCTGCAGCCGGACAGTACCCTGGAGGCCGCACTCGAGCCCGCTCCGATCTTCAATTCGGAGCCAGCTACGCAGATCGAGGACGGATGGCTAGACACCGCCTCGGGGGCTGCAACCTCTACGGTGATAGAGCCGAACACTGACCTTGTCCCTCATGAAGCTTGTGACTCCGAGGTGCCGGACTCCTTGCCGGACTCCGAACCTCCCGCGCTCCCTCCGGTCGAATCCGATTGGGCGCCGGTCATGGAGTTCGCCGCAGCGGACATCTTTCAACACTCACCTTTTGGCGACATCTTGAGTTTGCTAAAGTATCTCTCATTATCAGGAGAACCCTGGCCGGACTGCGGTCAAGACGGTTGGGATGCGGACAATGAAGAAATTCAAAGCCCACCCACCACCCACTCAGTAGCCACTATCGATGATCTAACCGACATGCTAGACAACGACTCCGAAGACATCGACGGTATGAACGACGATGCCGGAGGCGACTAAGAACCAGCGCCTATTGGGCACTGGAAAGCCACCCCAACTCACGACGTATACATGGTGGATACACCAAAAGGAAGCGATAATGAGGAACAATGGGACACGGCGAAGGACAACTCCACCAGCAAACAACCAAAACGGCAACGCAAGCGCCGTCCAAAGTACCGCCTCGATAAAAACGGCACCCATACAGACCCGGCCCTAGAGCAGGGCGAAGCAGTGGACGGCGAACACGCAACCAAGAAATCATCCGAACACGGTGAACTAGACAAGCAACCCATCCCCGGCAAAAACAAGGGCCTAGATGATCTCACGCCGAACACATCACCAAAGCATAAGAACCTTCATAAAAGGCTCTTCACTACTGCAAGAAGTTTGAAGAAGCAAAAGCGGAAGCTCAAAACAGCAGAGGACGCACTCAGAATGAGATGGAGCAAAGTACTCAATACCGCAGATAAATATGACGCTAGTCGCCAGGCAAAGAGTTACCCGAAGCGCAAGTTGTTGCCCGAATTCGTCGAGGAGGCCTTAGAGCCCCCACAGTCAAAAAAGAAAGAGGCCGTCTGGCTGGATAGACGACCAGATGACAGCCTAAGAGCAGCAAGGGGCTCCGCACACAAGCCGGCACACGATCAGCATAAAGATCCTCAGAAAAAGGATGACCCGGTCAGGTCTATCTATGGGCCAAAAAAGAAGACTCCAAGAAGCAACACAACCCGCCGAGCATTTGAAGACAACGGCACACCTAAATACAGGGGCGCCGCACACCCACTATGTTTCACCGACGAGGTACTGGATCATGAATTTCCAGCGGGATTCAAACCCGTAAACATAGAGGCATATGACGGAACAACAGACCCCGGAGTCCGGATTGAGGATTATATCCTACACATACATATGGCTAGAGGAGACGATCGCCACGCCATAAAATACCTACCCCTCAAGCTCAAAGGGCCAGCTCGGCATTGGCTCAAAAGCCTCCCAGAAATACCATTGGAAGTTGGGAAGAGCTCGAGGATGCGTTTCGAGCAAATTTTCAAGGGACCTATGTCCGCCCTCCGGATGCAGACGATTTAAGTCACATAACTCAACAGCCTGGAGAGTCAGCACGCAAATTCTGGAACAGGTTCCTCACCAAAAAGAACCAAATAGTCGACTGTTTGGACGCTGAAGCCTTAGCAGCCTTTAAGCACAACGTCCGAGATGAATGGCTCGCTAGACACCTCGGCCAGGAAAAACCAAGAACAATGGCCGCACTAACAAGCCTCATGACCCGCTTTTGCACAGGGGAGGACAGCTGGCTGGCTAGATGTAGCACCAGCGACCCGAGTACATCCGAAGTCAGGGATGGAAATGGAAAATCATGACGCAGAAAAGATCAGCGCCGGAATAAGGAAAATGGCCCAAATAGCACGGCGGTCAACACTGGATTCAAAAGCTCTCGGCCGAATAACAAAACACTGCCCCCAAAGGACAACAGTGACGAGCTATCCAACCTAAACAAAATTCTAGATAGGCTATGTCAAATACATAGTACCTCCGGGAGGACTGCAAACCATACCCACAGAGATTGTTGGGTCTTCAAACAGTCCGGCCGACTTAACGCCGAACGCAAGGGGCTCGACACACCAAGTGAAGACGACGACGAACCCCACAAGCAGACCGCGGGAAAACAGAAGACTTTCCCACTAGAAGTCAAAACAGTTAACTCACTTCATGTGATAACACGAAAACACAGTGCGGCACCTGCCATACCAGGACACCATTCGAAGAATGGGGATAGACCCTACCAAAATTTGTTGTAGAAGCACTTCCTTCAAAGGAGTGACGCTAGGCCTTTAAGCCGATGGAACAAGCTCTGCACCACTAGAGGTTGTGTCCGGTTCATCCGACAACCTCCGTCGCGAAAAGCTCACTCTCCATACCGCCCCATTTCACAGTGGCCCTCAAGCACTAGTGGGACGCAAAGCTTTCGCCCGCTTTAACGCAATAACACATTACGCGTCTCTTACGCTTAAAATGCCCGGTCCACGCGGCATAATCTTATTAAGAGTAATCTTGACATCCACACACTAATCCGAGCTTGCAGGTCAAAGCCCCTAAAAATAGGTCATTCAGACCTCGGACATGGTTAGGCGAGTCCGGCGTAAATAAACAAGGGGCTTCCCAGCCTCATACCCCTTTACAAGGGGCTGCGCGTTTAAACGATGAGAGCCAATAAAGCTCAACTTTATTCATCTTCCAAATTATACTTTATTTTAAATACAACCTTTGCACGATATTTTTTCCAAACTAAGTCCTTATCTTTTACAATGAAGCATGTGCTACACCCGTCCAGGATACAGCACAACAGAGACACAGGCGCAGACGTGCAGCAGGGACCCGTTGCAAGGATTCTTTTCAGATTAAGACCCTGCGTAAACCTTTCTTACTGTCTCTTGTTGATACACATCCCCCGGTTTTCTACCATAACCGAGGAGGAGGCTGGCGTTTTGGCATCGTCCGTGCCAGAAGTTCCCGCCTGTACCTGGACACTAGGGGCTTAGGGCATTGTTCTGCCCGGTATCATAAAGACCGAACACCTCAGGGAGTGTTCGGCGTCTCGAGTTAGGCCTTATATGCATCAGCTCCGAATCATGTCTTTGGTCAAATGTTGGGTTTGCCCGGCTCCTGTGTTTTGCTGCCTTACGTTCCGCTCCATCGGCTAACGCGGCACCAGGAGAACTACTGCGATTGTGCCCCGGTTCGGCCGGGCGAGCACCTCAGTAGAGAAAGCCGAAAACTGACTGTCATGATATAGCGAGAGACTAGTCAACCACTCGATCGACTATTGGAATGTTTAGAATTCCTCCGCTTTGACAAAGGACCGCTTCCCGGTCAGGCACATACGCGCCCCAAGTTCGGAGAGCGTGGTGCCTCTAGGGGCTATATAGTAGCCCCAGCATCGAGCTCCTATGGCTAAGTGAAAGTGATAAAGCATTATAGACCGGTTGCCTAGTTTGCTATGCTATCACCTCCTTCAAAGGACCAAGACGTTGGATTAAGTGTGAAAAAGCGCTTTTTTTGCAAACACCCCCGCACCATGTGCGTGGGGGCTGAAGCCAAAGACTGCAATTTTCAGGTTATTCATAAATATATGGCCGCACAGGAGATAGTTCAATACTTGAACGCACAAGTATAAAAAGCTATTGCATTATAAACATGATCTCACAAATCATACACGTCATTTATCCTGGCTTGCTCCTTGGCTCGAGCAAGCTCTGCTCAAAGATCTTCCACAGCAGCGGCGCCATCTGCATCAATCATACATATTGTAAGGAATGGGCAACAGCTCCCTTACTAGGCAACCGCGGAGCAACCACCTACCTTGCGACTCGTTAAGTCGTTTATTGACTAGCGCGATGTCCGCATCCGCAACATCAAGTTGCCTCTTCAGTTCGGCAACTCCATCAGTTCGACTGGCCACCGAACATTCCGCCACCTGCATAGGAAAGGCGACATTCTATAACTGAGATAATGATCCTTGGCACGCTATCGCTTTCGATAGCATACCAAGTCTCAGGGGCTACTATCTATACAGGGCGCACTTCATGTGCAAAACTGTCAAAAGGTATGTCATTTTTTGCGTACCTCAAACCCCGTCAGCAAGCTTCCGACGGCCTCATACAACCCGCTCTCGGCGGATGAGATCCTTTCAATCACCGTACTCATTAATGTGTGGTGATCTTCCGAGATAGACGCCCTCTTGATCATATCCTGCAGCTCCACCGGCCGTACTCCACTAGGTGCCGGACTCTCCGGCCCCGCCGGACTCGGGGAGACCCTCCGTGACGACACCTCAGGTTTGTCCGCCCCGCCCGACGGGGCGGCAGATGGAGGCGTCTCGCTTTCCATCATCTCCGGATGAAGGTCCCCCGAAGTTGAGCTCTACTGAGATGGGCTGAGATCCGAACTACAAGGTGAAAACTTCGGTTACCTTTGGAAATAATATAGGGGCATTCCCTATTACAAAATTTCCCCTTTTTTACTTACGGCTCACTGGAGGGCTGATTCCTATGGGGAGACTGTGTGGCTGGGGCCCTTCCCAGCACAGGACCTTCCGGTGCAGATTTCTTTCCCCGCTTTGAGGCCTTAGCCTCCGGGTCTTCGGAAGCAGTCCTCTTCTCCCCCTGGAAGGAGGGACTCTCGGTTCCCCCCTTACTGAAAGCCTCCTTGGCGGAGGTGGTAGTTTCCCTGTGCCCCCCTTCGCCCTCCTCCGAAGGCGCAAACTCCAACATTTTGACTAACACGGGATTCGGCGTGGTCTCGGGGAGGGGGGGCGAACACCGTATCAGTTTTGCTTGCGCTATCCACTCCTGTCCAAGGGATAGCTGGTTAAAAGGCAAACCCATGATAAATAAATGGACAATGTGTCCGGACACAGGGCTACTTACTTGAGTATCCAGGCGATTGCAGCTTAGGCCGGCGTCCTCGGTCAAGTCCGGACGCATCTCTTGCGATCCGAAGAACAGTTTGTACATCTCCGCGGGTGTCAAACCCATGAAGTGTTGGAGAGCTCGCGGCCCCTCCGGATTAAATCCCCACAAGCGAAGGGGGCGACGTTTGCAGGGCAGAAGGCGCCGAATCAGCATTACTTGCGCCACCACCACCAGATTAATCTCCCTTTCTTGGACGTCTCGAATCCGGTCCTGCAATAGGGGTACGTCTTTGGACGGCCCCCAGCTAAGCCCCTTGTTGACCCATGACGTCAGCCGTTATGGAGGGCCCGAGCGGAAGACGGGCGGCGGCTTCTGCCTGCTGCCCCTTGGAGCGGCGATATAGAACCACTCCTGTTGCCACAAGCCGAGCTCCTCCTGAAAAGAGCCCTCGGGCCATGGAGCATCGGCCCTCTTGCTTATGACCGCCCCTCCGCACTCTGCCTGACGCCCCTCAATCATCTTCGGCTCCACATTGAAGGTTTTGAGCCACAAGCCGAAGTGAGGGGTAGTGCGGAGGAAAGCTTCGCAAACGACAATAAATGATGAGATGTGGAGGATGGACTCCGGAGCCAAGTCATGGAATTCCACCCCATAGTAAAACATGAGCCCCCTCACGAAGGGATCCATCGGGAAGCCTAAACCCTGACGGAGGTGAGACACGAGCACAATGCTCTCGCCGGGCTAGGGAGTAGGAATAACTTGCCCTCGGGCAGGCAGCCTATGCGAAATCTCGTAGGTTAAGTACCTGGCGTCTCTCAGCTTTAACACGTCTTCTTCCGTGATGGAAGAGGGCATCCACCGGCCCCATAGGTCGGAGCCGGACATTGTCGGAGGTCGAAGGTACCCGAATCTGGAGCCCTGGGTGTTGGAACTCGGGGGCGAGGGGCGGATTCGATTGAGGATTGAAGAAAAAGAACTGGCCTTGGTCTCATTATAAAGAGGAAGAATACCGAGAGCCGTCCCCGTGACCGTTTGGAACCCGCCGTCGATGGAGGGGGTGTGGCAACGGGCTCGGTTGGGTTACCCACGTCCGTATTAATGGGAATCCCGGAATAAGGGGAACACGATCTTTGCTTCGACAAGACGTGCCAAGGAAACCTCTTCGCTAAACGCGCTGAGGTGGTATAATAAAAACAATTCGAGTAAAGGCTTGGTAGTGGTGTGACGTCACGCCACGAAATACGTCAGCAGATTGAACTAGTGTAAATATTATTCTCTCTACGGTGGTCTGTGGAAATTATTTTGTAGAGCCGGACACTATCCTGGTGTTCACAATCTTCTATAAATTATTCGGAGGAGGAACCCGCCTTGCAATGCCGAAGACAATATGCGCGCCAAACTCGTCGTCATTGAAGCCTGGTTCAGGGGCTACTGAGGGAGTCCTGGACTAGGGGGTGTCCGGATAGCCGAACTATCATCATTGGACGGACTCCAAGACTACGAAGATACAAGATTGAAGATTTCGTTCCGTGTCTGGATGGGACTTTCCTTGGCGTGGAAGGCAAGCTTGGCGATACGGATATGTAGATCTCCTATCATTGTAACTGACTCTGTGTAACCCTAGCCCTCTCCGGTGTCTATATAAACCGGATGGCTTTAGTCCATAGGACGAACAACAATCATACCATAGGCTAGCTTCTAGGGTTTAGCCTCCTTGATCTCGTGGTAGATCTACTCTTGTAACACACATCATCAATATTAATCAAGCAGGACGTAGGGTTTTACCTCCATCAAGAGGGCCCGAACCTGGGTAAAACATCGTGTCCCTTGTCTCATGTTACCATCCGCCTAGACGCACAGTTCGGGACCCCCTACCCGAGATCCGCCGGTTTTGACACCAACAGCCACGCCTGCGGATTTATTGCGGCGTCTGGGGCCGGTTGCACTTCCCCGCGCAGTTAGTGCGTGTGTACGTGCACACTTATTGCGGGGTAGTGGAACGAGCGCGTGCAGACGATCCCACTCCCCCACGTTTGAACCGGGGGTTATAAATTGACAGGGGGCAAGGGGGCGGCGGACATTATTCTCGCTCGTGCCCTCCTGTCCCCCTGCTCTTGCTCTACTTCTCACCACTGATGCATAGTTGCGTCCGCGGCCTTGAGCAGAGACCTTCTCCGTCGTCCTTCTTCCTCTTCTTCTTCCGGTGATGTCGCTGTCGTCGGGCTCATGGATGGGCTCGACCGTCACCCCCGACGACATCACCTACCTTCAGTCCTCGCGGCACCTACCTTGGGAGACGGACGTCGGCGTCCATCTACCGCACGGCGAGTAGAGGCCCCGGCCCTAGGGCCAGGAGCGCGTCGTCTTCCTCACGCATTTTGAGTGTGGCTTTGGGTTGTCGGCGAGCACTTTCTTTCGCGGGTTCTTGGAGTTCTTCAGGCTCCAGCCGCACCATCTTGGCGTCGGCGCCATCGTCCAGCTCTCCGGCTTCGTGACCCTGTGCGAAGGGTACCTGGGGGTCGAGCCCACCATTGATCTCTGGGCGCTTCTTCTCCTTGAAGCAGCAAGGCCCGTCGGCCGGGGAGTTCGCCGACTGTGGGGCCGCCGTCATCTCGAAGCGGTCGGGGCGGACTTCCCCAAGATCTCGCTCGAGGATTCTGCCAAGAAATGGCAGAACTCCTTGTTCTACGTCCGCAACCATGGTGCGGACCACATCAACCTTACCCCCTTTGCCGTCGCGCCACCGCGGGCGAAAACGAACTAGGGCTACTCGCTCCGGCGCCCGACGCAGGAGATCGTCAACCTCTGCGAGCGGGTCATGGTGATGAGGACGCAGGAGGGGCTCACTGTCACCGACCTCCTCACTGCGTTCATCACCCGTCGGGTCCTCCCGCTTCAGAGGCGCTCCTGCCTCATCGGAGAAATGATCGGGCTTCAGGATCCCAACCGGATGGGATCCACGCGGCTTTCTACAGAGCAGGTCGCCCGAGGCATGAACGACATCTCCAAGGCCAACCTTGGAGAGGACTGGTGATTCAGAAAGGCGCCGTACAGCCAGGCAAACCCGACGCCGCAGGTGAGCATCTGGTCTTGCTACGTTTCCGTCGCGCATCTTCTCATTCGTCCCGACGCATCGCGGGAGATTCTTCTGAACGCGAGTCGGCACCCTTACGCCCGGGCTCCGTTGCAGGTGGCGCCGGTGGCACCAGAGGGGCCCACGGCTCACGGCGGCGATGAGGTGGCTGAGTCTGACGCCGGCGCTGGGCGTCACGCGGGTAAGCTTCGAGTTTTCTCTTCTACATTTGTCTTGTATCGTTTGGGCGTGTTGCGACGTAGGCGACGCTGACGCCAGTTTTTGATGTAGCGGCGTTGGGCGGGGGAGGCGGCGAGGCGGGTGGAGCCGGGTCCTCGCATGGGGCTGCGCCGAGCCGCCCGCACGGGAAGGACAGCGTCGCGCCGCGAGGCCGGGCCTCGAAGCGCACGGCGGATCTGGCCGAGCCTGGGAGGCCGGCCAATAGGAGGCGCGGGAAGCCGACCCCGGTCCCAGTCTTGTCGGGGTAAGTCTTGTTTCTTGCTTGCGCCCTGATTTCTTGGGCCAGCCTTGTCTTTGCTTGCTCATTCTTCTTTTTCTTCAGGTCGCTGATCGCGCTGGTGAGGGCGGCGGCGGAGGCCGCGTTCCATAGGAGCCAGTCCGACCTCGCCGGCCTGGCCGGGAAGGAGGGACGGGGCGACTCGGACCTCGGCCTGAACCCAGATGACGATGAGGCCTTGGCCTAGCGGGACAGGAACCGGGCCGAGGCGGAGTTGGAGGCGGCGTCGGTCCGGGCTTGGACCGACGCGGCGGCGGCATGGGAGCGAGGCGGCGCGGAGCCGGCCTGGAGCGAGATGCCGGAGGGCACGATGGTGGTGGCGACGGTTTTTTAGCCATCGACAGTGAGGTAGCGCGGCCGCGGATGCCAGGCTGAGGTAGTGGTCCTCGACCGGGAGGTCGTAGAGGTGGGGGACGGAACCCCGCCGCGGGCTGACGTGGACGAGCGCGTGGGGACCGATGGCGGTGGAGGCGGCGTCGCTTTGGAGGAGGCACCGTAGGTTGTGGTGCCGTAAGCGCCGCCGGTTGTGGAGGAGGCACCGCATGCGGCGGTGCCTGAGCTGGCGACGCATGGCGTCCCGGTGTCCGAGGAGGTGATGACGCCAGGAGGGGCTTCGGAGGAGGTGATGGCTGCGTCGCAAGTGGCCAGCGGTGGGCGTGCCTTGGTGCTCCGTCCGGGAGGGCGCCGAGCCGCCGTGCCGCCGCCCGCGCGAAGCGGGGGCGCGACCGTCTTTGGGCCCCAGACCTAGGAGGAGGCGGCGCTGGACGCCGTTAGCCGCCGCCTTCGATGTCGTACGGAGCGGCTTGAGGCCTTTTCCCAGGCCGAGGTGAAGCAGACGCGCGACTTGGAGCGCGCCTTCTTTGTAAGCTCTTCTTTCCTTCTTGCTTTCTTGTGATTTCATCTTTGTGGGGGCGTGCCAGCGCACCCACTGGGTGTAGCCCCTGAGGTTCAGGCCAACTATGTAGTAGTTGGGTCGAACCTTAGGAGCGTTGGCCTTGTGTTTACTTTGTTCTTCTCTTCAACACCTTGACGCCTTCCGGGTTGCCGCCTTCAACCGGCTCCTGGGCAAGCATCGGGAGCTCGAGGAGCAGCTTGCCGCCAAGGAGGAGGAGCTTCGCATCGCCGCAGGTACTTTGTTGTGTTCTTTTCTTCTAGTGGGGGCGCGCTAGCGCACCCACTGGGTGTAGCCCCCGAGATTCGGGCCAACTGTGTAACAGTTGGGCCAAATCTTAGGTCTTGTCTTTTTCTTTCTTTCTGTTGAGTTCTTCTTCTTCGCAGCCGAGGTGCTGTCTAGGCGGACCCGGCTATTCCGGGTTGGTCATCACAATGACCGGCTTGTTGCTGATTCCGGCCGTCTTGGCGTCGAGGCGGCGCAGGCGAAGGCGGAGGCGGCCGCGGCCCGGCGGTCTCTTGACAACGCCAACCGGCTGTACGAGTAGCTGGCGAGTCACAAGAGTCGCCTCGAGGCCGAGGTGGAGCTTCTTAAGGCGGAGGCCGCCAAGGTGGTGGAGACGCAGCAGGCCCTGGTCGAGGCGGACCAGCAGCGCGGACAGCTGGTCGCCGACAAGGGCCGGTTCCAGGCCGAGGTGGAGCACCTGCGGGAGCAGGCCACCATGGCTGAGGAGGCCCTCCAGGCCAAGGCTCGCCGCCGTGAGGCGGCCGAGAAGGCGGCCGAAGACAAGGACGTCGAGTTGAAGGCGGCCCTTGCTAAGGCGCCGACCTGGAGAAGGCGCTCGGGGAGCGGGACCGTGTCTTGGAGTGGGAGCGACGTGGTACGTTGCTCGAGGTGCAGCCCCTGGAAGAGTCTTTCTCCAGTAAGTGCTGCTTCTTCGTTGTTTGCCGGGTCGGGACCCGGCCCTTTCTTCTTTGTTGCTCTTCTGACTTGCTTCTTCTTTGGCTACAGGGGCCTTTCCGGAGACACGGTGGCTGGCGGAGGAAGCCGTCCGCTATCAGCGCGACCCGATCGGCGTTGTTGGGTCCAGGACGGATCCCCTGGAGGCCTGGACCTTCCCGGAGATCATTGCCGCTGCTGAGGCCCGGCTGCAGGTCTTGGGGACGCAGATGGAGCGGCTCTCCCGAGCCGGCACCGCAATGACGGCGGCCTTGTGGCCGGACTCCGTCCATCCGCGCAGCTTCTCGCGCCTGGCGTGCTGGTTGGAGATGGGCCCGGATCGCCTTAATTAGCGACTCGCACGTTTCCGCCGCCCGGGCCGGTGCTGAGATGGCGCTCCGGATCGCGCTGTCTTGGCATCCGGATCTTCAGCTGGACGCGCTGATGGGTCAGCGCGCTAGCTCGGAGCAGTTGCTGCAGGAGCAGGCCAGCCGGATTGCCTCCCGGGCCAGCTATATCACCGAGTTCGCCTTCCATGACGAGTTCCATCCGGAACGGACGGAAGACGGCACGGTCATGGATGGCGACGACTACGGCATGCTTCCTCGCGACCCGGAGGGCAGCTCGGAGGAGACGGGCGTCTACGGCGACGCGGAAGCTGAAGAGGACACCGGTGCTTCGCTGGACCCAGAGGCCGGCCTGGGGGAGCCGTCGACGTCGCGACGCGGCGCTAGGAATGCCTGAGAATGTTTGTAGAAAATTTTGTTAAGTAGCAGGTCCACCCACCCACTGGGGGTTTTCAGGCTGTAATGAACTCGGGCCGTGAGCCTTTGCTTGAAACATTTATGTGTAAATGTTGTGAGTGTTTATTTGCTTTTTGCCTTCTGCTTTTTTCGAACTTATTTCATGCGTTG
>NC_041385.1:760553752-760570590 GCF_002162155.2 Triticum dicoccoides
CCGAGGCTCCGGTCTGTGACAAGGAGTTTGGTTCTTCGAGAGGCGGCCGCACGAGTTGGGTCCTTAGAAGCATTGAGCGCGAGCGAAACACCCACTGGGCCGGCTGGCGGCAATCCGGCTTGGCCGGTTGGTGAGCAGTCGGTCGTGTGGCTAACTTAGTTGACGAGCGTCGGGCCGGGTTGGTCGACCCGGCGGCTTTGACTTAGTGTGTGAATCGTAGGGAAGCTTTAGCCCGTTTTGCTTGCCCGCCGTCAGCCAGAGCTGGATCTGCGGTTTTAGGGCGAAGTGGGGGACCGCGGCATCCTAACTTTATCAGGAATCACCAAGTAAAGCGACGGGGTGATGATCAAGCCGGCCAGCCCCCGAGCCCCCGGGTCGAGCTAGTCAAGCCGGCGGCCGGGTTCGGTAGTAAAGTGATGTGAAATATGGACGCAATAAATTGGTCGGCAAAAGGCAGCCCTCGAGTCTCGTTCGGGGACCTCATAGTTTTGTATGCTTACAAAAGGTGTTGATACATATGTTCGTGCGGCTAACTGTAAAACGGACGGAGGAGTTCCAAGTTCCACAGCAGGGTCGTTTCTTCGCAAGCGGTGTCCCTCTTGCGCCTCTTCGATTTACGCGCGTCGATGAGGTAGTAGGCGTTGTGGTCGCGCAAAGTCCTGCTCACGATGAACGGGCCTTCCCATGCAGAGGACAGCTTGTGTTGGCGTGCCTGCTCTTGGACGAGTCAGAGGATGAGGTCGCCTTCGCGGAATGTGAGAGGCTTGATCTTCTTGTTGTGGTAGTGCCTCAGGCCTTGCTGGTAGGTAGCCGAGCGGCTAAGTGCCAGAAGGCACGCCTCTTCGAGAAGGTCGATGTCGTCTTCGCGTGCTTCTCTTGCTTCTTCTTCGGTGTACATCGTGACGCGTGGCGAGTCCAACTCGATGTCGGTCGGGATGACGGCTTCAGATCCTTAGACGAGGAAGAACGAGGTGAACCCGATCGACCGGTTTGGTGTTGTGTGCACACTCCAGAGAACTGCGGGCAACTCGTC
The DNA here is from genome assembly GCF_002162155.2 of Triticum dicoccoides. NCBI lineage: Eukaryota > Viridiplantae > Streptophyta > Magnoliopsida > Poales > Poaceae > Triticum > Triticum dicoccoides. The sequence continues at coordinate 760,554,786 of NC_041385.1, forward strand.
GAGCCAACTACCGGGTGAGCGGACGAGTGGCTCGACGAGTCGCGGCTTGATGCCGGATAGGATGAGTCTGTTGGCCCGCTCGACCTACCCGTTGGACTGCGGATGTGCTACGGAGGCCAGGTCGAGGCGAATGCCGGAGACAGAGCAGTATTGCTCGAGCGCGCCCTTGGCGAACTTGGTGCCGTTGTCGGTGATGATGTTGTTCGGCATGCCGTAGCGCACCACTATGTCCTTGATGAACCGGACGGCTGTTGGCCCGTCCAATTTCTTGATTGGTCTTGCCTCGATCCATTTGGTGAACTTGTCCACTGCCACCAGCAAGTGCGTCATGCCGCCTCGAGCGATTTTGAAGGGTCCCACCATGTCGAGTCCCCAGACCGCGAAGGGCCAGGCGATCGGGATGGTGCGGAGTGCTGACGCCGGCTGGTGGCTGCGTTTGCTGAATTGCTGGCATCCTTCGCACTTGAGGTCGAGCGACTCAGCATCTTCGAGGGCCGTTGGCCAGTAGAAGCCGTGGCGGAATGCCTTGGCCACGAGGGATCGAGATGCGGCATGGTGCCCGCACTCGCCCTGGTGAATGTCGAGGAGGATGTCGATGCCGCGGTCCTGCTCGACGCAGCACTGGAACATGCTAGTAGAGATGTGCTTGACGAGATCGTTGTTGATGATACTGTAGGCGGACGCCCGACGCTGAACTTGCCGAGCCTCGGTTTCGTCCATGGGGAGAACCCATTCTCTAGCCATTCTAATATCGGCAGGGCCCAAGATGGGGACGTGACGGTGGTGACGATGGCCACCTGGGTGGGTTCCGAGTCGGCGGCTCTTGGGCCGGGTTGAGCAGCCTCCGGGTTGGTGATGGCGACGGCCGGGTCCGGGGTGATGGTGGCCGGGTTGAGCTGAGCAGCCCCCGGGCCAGGTTCAGCAGACCCGGGCCGGCTTGCGGTGCGGCCGGGTCCTCTGGGACGTCGATGGACTCAGAAACCGGCGACGGCTTGACGGACGACTTGCGCAGGTGCTCGAGGGAGACGCCGGACGGGATGGCTTGACGTGACGAGGCGATGTTGGCGAGCGTGTCGGATGCCTTGTTCTCCGCGCGCGGGACGTGGAGGAACTCGCAGCCATTGAAGGATCTGGGCAGCTTCTGGATGAGGAAGTGATAGCTTGCCATGTTGGAGTTGCGGGCGTCCCACTCGCCGGAGCACTGCTGCACCACCAAGTCTGAGTCGTCGTAGCACAAGATGCGCCGGATGCCGAGTTCCTTGGCGAGCCGGAGGCCGTGCACAAGGGCTTCGTATTCGGCGACGTTGTTCGAGGCGGCGAAGTGGATCTGCAGTGCGTAGCGGAGTTGGTCACCCTTCGGAGATGACAGTACGATGCCGGCCCCTAAGACGAGTCGCATTTTGGATGTCAAAGTGCATGCACCAATGCATCGAGTCAGGAGGCGGCAGCAGGTACTAGGTCTCGGTCCAGTCGATGAGGAAATCGGCCAGGGCCTGAGACTTGATCGTGGTGCGGGGCTCGTAGAGGATGGTGTGGCCGGCTAGCTGGATCGCCCACTTGGCGACCCGGCCAGAGGCGTCCCGGCACCCGATGATTTCTCAGATCGGCGTGTGTTGACGACGGTGACGACGTGCTCTTGAAAGTACTGCTTCAGCTTGTACACGCTGTAACACATCTTCTGGTAGTGCGGGTAGTTCTTCTTGGAGGTGGAGAGCACTTCGCTCAGGTAGTAGACCAGGCGCTGGACGGCCTGGATCTCGCCCTTCTCTGGTCGCTCGACCACCAGCACCGTGTTGATCGCCCGCGAGGTCGTGGCTATGTAGAGCAACAACGGATCCTTGTCGGTCGGCGCGGCCAGGACGGGTGCGGTGGAGAGCATGAACTTGAGGTCTTGGAAGGCTTCGTCCGCCTTGTCGTTCCACTCGAACGGGCTTGTTTTCTTGTTTAGCTGGTACAGGGGCAGTGCCTTCTCGCCCAGCCGGCTTAGAAACCGGCTGACCGAAGCCAGGCAGCATGTGAACTTCTGGACATTGCGCAGCCGGGTTGGCTTGCGCATGCGCTCGATGGACTTGATCTTCTCCCGGTTCGCCTCGATGCCGCGTTCCGAGACGAGGAAGCCGAGCAGTTTTCCGGCTGGGACGCCGAAGACGCACTTTTCCGGGTTGAGCTTGACCTTGTATTCACGGAGGTTGGTGAATGTTTCCTTCAGATCGTCGAGGAGCGTGAGGTGCTGCTTGGTCTTCACCACGATATCGTCCACATACACGTGGATGTTCTTGCCGAGTTGCGGTAGCAGGCATTTCTGCATGCAGCATTGGAAGGTGGCGTCGGCATTCTTCAATCCGAATGACATGCTGATGTAGCAGTACGCCCCGAAGGGCGTCATGAAGAACGTCTTCAGGGCATCGGCCGGGTCCAGCTTGATCTGGTTATAGCCGGAGTAGGCGTCCAGGAAGGACAACAACTCGCACCCGGTAGTCGAGTCGATGACTTGGTCGATCCGCAGGAGAGAGAACGGATCCTTGGGACAGGCCTTGTTGAGGCTGGTGTAGTCGATACACATGCGCCAGGTCTTGTTCTTCTTTAGGACGAGGACTGGGTTGACCAGCCACTCGGGGTGAAACACTTCCATTATGAAGTCGGCTGCCAACAGCTTGGCGACCTCTTCACCAATGGTTCTTCTCTTCTCTTCGGAAAATCAACGGAGGGGTTGATGGACCGGCTTGGCGTCCTTGCGGACGTGGAGCTTGTGCTCGACGTACTTCCTCGGGATACCCGGCATGTCTTTGGGGGTCCATGCAAAGATATCCCGATTCTCACGGAGGAAGTCGACAAGCTCACCTTCCTATTTGCTGTTGAGGCGGGCACCTACAACAACGTACTTGCTGCAGCTGGGGTCTTCAGGGTTCAGCTTCACTTTCTTGGTTTCCTTGGAGGGCTTGAAGGCGGCCTATTCGGCCGGGTCCAGGGTCGGGATCGATGCGTCGGAAGCCTCGCTGGCCAGGGCGACGATCCGGTCGAGCTGGCGCCTCTCCTCGTCAATGACCAGCGACTCGGCTAGCCTGGCGCCGTCTCGGGCGCACTCCAGAGACTTGCAGTAGTCGCTGGTGACGGTAATGAGGCCCTTGGGACCCAGCATCTTCATCTTCAGGTATGCGCAGTGGGGGACCGCCATGAACTTGGCGAGCGCGGGCCGGCCCCGCAGCTCATGATACACACTGGACAGGTCCACCACCTCGAACCAGATTGGTTCGCGTCGGAAGTGGCTGCTGTCGCCGAACAGGACGTTGAGCTGGACCCGGCCAATGGGTGAACAAGAGAGGCCGGGTACGATGCCGTGGAAGACGGTCGGGGTTGGCTCCAGGTCCTCGGCCTTGAGGCCGAGCTTGGTCATCGTGTCGCGGTAGAGGATGTTGATGCTGCTGCCGCCGTCGATGAGGACTCGGGAGAACTTGCAGGTGCACCGCGCGATGATGGTAGGGTTGAGGACGAGGATGTAACCACCCGGACTCGGCATGACTTCTGGGTGATCCTCCCGGGTCCAGGTGATCGGGCGATCCGACCAATGCATGAAATCTGTCTTGGCCGGGACGATAGTGTTCACCTCCTGCCGGAGGAGGTGTTCGCTGCGCTTGTCGTCGCCGAGGCTGGTGAAGATGACGTAGGCCGCGTTCTGGTCCGGGTAGGCGTCTTTCCGCATCGTGCCGCCGGCGGGAGGCGGCGGTGGGGGCGGAGGCGGCTGCCCCGCGCCCGGAGCCGGAGCCGGAGGAGGCGGAATGTCGCCCCTCATGATGCGCTTGGTGATGGCGCACTGTCGAAGCGTGTGCGTGGAGGGTCTTGCGCCCCTGTGGTGCTTGCATGGGGCGTCGATCATCTCTTCAAAGCTCATGGCGGGTTGGCACGACATCTTGCCGGTCTGCCGGCGCTTCGCTGCCGGGTCTGCCACGGGCTCGGCGGCCGCGACGCGCCGGTTGTCGTGACGTTGCGCCGGGTGCTCGGCCTTGCGCTTGTTGTTCTGGTGGTGCTGCTGCTGGCTGCCTTCGTCGTCCGGCTTCTTTGGAGGGACCGGCTTCGCCTTGTCGGCCTCATCTAGCGCCACCTGGATCTTCATGGCGGAGTCGGTGTTGACGTACTTGTCCGCCGTCACCATGAGCGCGGCCATGGTGGCCGGCTCGGAGCATAGAAGCTTATGCTTGAGGAGGGTGCCGTCTCGGCCGCACCCGCTGACGAAGTATTGGATCGCCTGGACTTCATGGACGCCCTCACAGTTGTTCCGGAGCTCGGTCCAGCGTGCGAGTTACTCGCGGCCGGTCTCCGTCGGCCCTTGCACGCACATGGCAAGCTAGCTAGGGCGACCGGGCTGCTTGTACGTCCCCGTGAAGTTGTGGACAAATGCCTCCTCGAAATCGACCCATGTGTTGATGCTGCCCATCGGCAGGCTATTCAACCATGTGCGAGGCGATCCTTGGAGCATGAGCGGTGCGTAGCGCACGGCGAGATGACGATTGGCACTGGTGATGCCAATGGCCGTGGTGTAGTCAGTGAGCCAGTCTTCTGGCTTCACGGTCCCATTGTACTTGGGGGTGTCGCGGGGAAGCACGAACCCCTTGGAGAAGGGCTCCTTCCGGATGCGTGGGCCGAAACACGTCGGCCCGATAGCGCCGCTCTCCTCCACCTCCAGGGAGCGAGCGAGCTAATCGATGCAGTGGCGCGCGTCGGCATCGTCGATGGCGTGTGGGCCGAGTCGACTGGCGGCTAGGCCCCGAGGGGCCGGGTCGGCTGGAGCTGGACGCCGGCCAGGCTGGCCGGGTCCGCGCTGGGTCTCTGGGGCGGGCTTGTTGCCGAGAGCTTCGGCGGCGGTGTCGGCCGGGTTGCGCCGGGTTCGGGCTTGGCCAGAGTGCGCCTCGCCGGGCGGCGAGGAGGCCGTGTGCAGGAGTTCGCCGGGTCCGCCAAGGCGGGCGGAGCCGGACCCCGCCAGCTTGGCGAGCTGATTCAGGTGATCCTGTTGAGTGTTGGCGGCGTGGAGGAGCTTGCACATCCGCCCAATGTGCTCCTTGAGCTCCTTGCCCGCGAGTTGGTCGAGGCCGACCGTGGCTGCCTCCGCAGCGTGCATGTTCTTGGCTAGGGTCTCGTAGACGGTCCGGGCGGTGCGGCTTAGCTCGGCCGACGCTGGCGTGAATCCGTGGGCGGCGTCGTGCTCCATCAGATCAGCTTCCAGGCGGCGCCTAGTGGCGGCCAGTGTCTCGGACAGATCCAGCATCTGCTGGCGCCTGTCCTCTAGCTGGGTTCAGGCTTCAGCGACGTTCGTGGCATCGACGTCGGTGCCGATGGGGATGCGGAGGCTCTACATCACGGTGCGCAGCGGGTTGGACGGCTCTGTCTGTGTCGTGGCGCCCGCGGCTTCGGCGACTCTTCTCGCCTTGCTCGACGAGGAAGAGGCGCCATCGCCGGTGATGAAGACCTCCACGTGGGCGTCCATCGCCCCGGCAGTGAATCCGCCGCTGAGAGGGAGCGGGGAGTCGGAGTAGTTGAGCACCTCGATGGGGTACTCGTCGTCGCGAGCGCGTCGGAGATGCACAGCGCGTTGAAGGAGGCGGCGGGCGCACCGATGACATCGTCCGCCAGAGCGACGGACTCGTCGGAGTAGGAGAAGGGCCCCGTCTGAAGCATGCTTCCGGCCAGGTCCTCGAGCTGCCCCACGGTGGGCGCCAACTGTCGTGGTGGGTGCACGGCAGATGCCAAGGGATGGCTAAAGAGAGGAGGAGGCTCGAGGGCGCTGGTGGGCTTCGGAGGCGAGGTTGATATGCGCGGGCGCGGGACGCCGGACATACCCAGGTTCGGGGCTCTCCGGAGAGATAACACCCCTAGTCCTGCCAAGTTTAGTTGGACGGTCGATAGTACAATGTCGCTCCTGGAGCTGTATGGAGGAGGAAGGAGGTTGGCCAAGGCTCGGGCTGCTCCTTCTCCCTGGTGTTGCTATGTTGTGGCTAGTCCTATCTTGCTTGCTTGCTTTATCTCGTATGGCTTTGCATGCCGGGGATCTCACATATCATGCTCCTGTAGGCGTGGACTCCTGGGGGGTTTTATATATCAACCCACCCAGGATTACAATGGTAATATGCCGAGTCGGTGGGTTCGTATTGTCGGTGTTCGGGGTACCAGGCTGGGTCCCGCTTGGGAGCTTGTGGTTCGCCGGGTTCCCCTAGGTGTGGGCCCCACGTGCCTAGGGGGACTATGTGCCATCTTGTCGATCGTCATGGCATGGCCGAGTCGAGCCGTGCATAGTGTTCTCCGTCAGGCCGCCGCTTGCTGTCGTCAGCGGTGAGGACGGGAACACTGTTGTCGTGCCAGCCCTGGTCAGTGGGTAGGTAAGGGGCACTGTTGCCACGCTCCGGCTGACCACGGGCATGGGCGGGGGCACTGTAGTCTTGGTCATCGGTGATTGAGATCTCGTCCCATCGTACGGCCTGGATGGGACGGGAGCTGACCCGTGGCTGGGTTGCCGTGGACGCCACGGGTGGGTTGGCTTGCTGGGGAAGCCAAGGTTGCGCCGGGCTGAGTTGCCTTGCGCCAGCCGCTGCGGCCGGGTCGACGTATCTTGCCGAGTCGAGGGTCTTGGCCGGGTTGCGCGCATTGCCGGGTCAAGCGACCCGACCTGGCACACGCCGGTTTGCGGGACGATGCGGGCCCCGCTATTTTTGAAATTGATCTGGGTTCCGTTGCCTGCCTGGGGTTCCCACCCCCCCTCGACACACCGTATAGGAAGTATTAGACCCAGACACGGCGCATAATTATCTTGGCGCTCCGAAGTCAAATTCTGCATTAATGTATTCACACTTAGAGTGTATGTCTTCATTGAATGAAGATATACATTACTTCGTGTGTTGCACATCTAAGTCCTCAATATGCATAAGTGTTAGGATGCGTGTCCAATCACATGACATTTGAGGATTTCAAGATATTTAGCTCACACCGCAACTTGCAAAACCTTTTCTCATCCAAGGGCTTTTTGAAGATATCAGCCGATTGCTCTTCAGTGTTGACGTGAATGATATCAATATCTTCCTTCATGACATGATCTCTGAGAAAGTGATGACGAATTTGAATGTGCTTTGTCTTCGAGTGTTGAACTGGGTTGTTGGCAATCTTGATGGCGCTTCCATTGTCGCAGTAGAGTGGCACATTCTTCAGGTGGATACCATAGTCCTTGAGAGTTTGCTTCATCGAGAGAAGCTGAGCACAGCAAGATCCAGCAGCAATGTATTCGGATTCAGCAGTGGAGAGAGATACACAGTTCTGCTTCTTTGAAGACCAACAGACAAGAGATCATCCCAGAAAGTGACATGTGCCTGATGTGGACTTGCGATCAACCTTGTCACTAGCATAATCAGCATCTGAGAATCCAACTAGATCAAACTCTGAGCCCTTTGGATACCATAATCCTAGTGTTGGGGTGTAAGCCAAATATCGAAGAATTCGCTTCACGGCTAAGTGATGCGATTCCTTTGGTGCCGCTTGGAATTGGGCACACATGCAAACACTAAGCATTATATCTGGCCTAGATGCACATAAATAAAGTAAAGAACCAATCATGAAGTGGTACACCTTTTGATCGAACTCTTTACCATTAGCGTCGGGACCCAGATGACTTTTGGTTGGCATTGGCGTTGTGTATCCTTTGCAGTCTTGCATTCCCAACTTCTTTAGGCAATCTTTGAGGTATTTTTCTTGAGATATGAAGATGTCGTTGCGTTGCTGACGGATTTAGAGACCCAGGAAGAACTTCAGCTCGCCCATCATGGACATATGATATTGCTCTTGCATCATGTGATCAAACTCATCAATGTATTTCTTGTCATTGCAGCCGAAGATAATGTCATCCACATAGATTTGGCACACAAATAGTTCACCATCATATGTCTTCATGAAGAGTGTAGGATCTAGTGAACCAGGTTTGAAGCCTTTGCTCTTCAGGAAGTCTTTGAGTGTGTCATACCACGCACGAGGGGCTTGTTTGAGGCCATAGAATGCCTTGTTGAGCTTGAATACAATATCATGATGTTCTGGATCTTCAAAGCCAGGAGGTTGTGCAACATATACTTCTTCTTCAATCTTTCCATTGAGAAAGGCACTCTTCACATCCATTTGACATAGAAGGATGTTGTGATGATTTTCATATGCTAGCAGTATGCGAATGGCTTCAAGCCTAGCCACCGGAGCAAATGTTTCATCAAAGTCAATCCCTTCCACTTGAGTGTATCCTTGAGCAATGAGACGAGCCTTGTTTCTGACAACTTGGCCATGCTCATCTTGCTTGTTGCAATATATCCATTTGGTGCCAATGATATTTCGTTTACGAGGATCAGGACGCTTGACCAATTCCCACACATTGTTCAGCTCGAAGTGTTGAAGCTCTTCTTGCATAGCTTGAATCCATTCATGTTCCATGAAGGCTTCAGCAATTTTCTTGGGTTCAGAGATTGAGACAAATGCAAAATGCCCACAGCAGTTTGTTAGCTGTGTTGCTCTTTGTGTTGCTCTTGAACGAGTGAGTGGACCAGGTGCATTGATGTTGTCTATTATCTTCTCAATTTGTACTTCATTTGCAACATGAGGATGAGCAGGACGAAAACTTTGTTCTTGCTGATCAATGTCATCGTTTGGAGGATTGTCTTCAGGCTGAGCATTGTCTTCAGGTTGATTAGGTGTAGAAATGATAAGTTCCTCTTCAGTCTGAGCCTCAGAAGGTATGATCTCTCCAATTCCCATCTGCTTGATTGATTCACTAGGAGGTACTGCATCTAGCACATTTGGCAGGTGCTCTCTTTGCGATTCGTTAGTCTCATCGAACCGCACATCCATAGTTTCAAAAACTTTATAGTGCAAGCGGTTGAAGACTCTGTAGGAGTGCGAATCCTTTCCGTAACCAAGCATAAAACCTTCATGTGCTTTCGGTGCAAATTTTGAAGTGTGATGTGGATCCTTGATCCAGCACCTAGCACCAAATACTCTAAAGTAGCTAACATTTGTCTTCTTACCAGTTAGTAGTTCATAGGATGTTTTCTTCAGAAGCTTGTGAAGATAAACACGGTTGATGATGTGGCATGCAGTATCAATGGCTTCAGGCTAGAACTTCCATGGAGTCTTGTACTCATCGAGCATCATTCGAGCCATCTCAATAAGGATTTTGTTCTTGCGCTCCACGATGCCATTTTGCTGAGGTGTGTACGGAGCAGAGAACTCATGAGTGATTCCCATAGTATCCAGATAAAGGTCGAGGCCAGTGTTCTTGAACTCAGTGTCGTTGTCACTTCTGATATGCTTGATCTTGATGCCGTAGTTCGTCATGGCACGCTTGGCAAAGCGTCTGAAGTCATCCTGCACTTCATTCTTGGAGAGGATTATATGCACCCAATTATATCTTGAATAATCATCAACAATGACAAAGCCATAGAGGCAATCAGTGGTAGTGGGAGTAGAGTAGTGAGTAGGGCCAAATAAGTCCATGTGTAGTAGCTCGAAGGGTTGACATGTAGTCATGATTGTCTTCGAGGGATGCTTGGCTCGTGTCATCTTTCCAGCTTCGCAGGCACCACACAGATGATCCTTCTTGAACTTGACGCCTTCGATGCCCACGACATGCTTCTTCTTCGCGATAGTGTGCAAGTTCCTCATGCCAGCATGCCCTAGCCTTCAATGCCAAAGCCAGCACTCTGAAGCTTTTGCTAGAAGACATACGGCCATCTGTGGCCCTGCTGAGAAATCTACCATATACAGATCATCTTTCTGATACCCTTCAAAGACTAGAGACTTGTCAGGTTCCATTAGAACAAGGCAACGATATTTTCCAAATAGCACAATCATGTTTAAGTCACAAAGATTGAGACAGACATTAAGTTGAAACCAAGGGATTCAACAAGCATCACTTTATCCATGTGCTTATCCCTTGATATTGCAACTCTACCTAGACCCAATACCTTGCTTTTACCAGTGTCAGCAAATGTGATGTGACTCTTGTCGGATGGACGTGCGTAGCGTTGAATCCATCAGTAGAATTCGATCGCAAGTCATGTGGTTAGTGCATCCACTATCCGTAATTCATTCTGAAGTACGAGATGTGATAGCATATAGTGCAGTTTGGGGGATAGGCTTCACGAAGCGAGTTGTGAAGCATAAGCATTTGACGAACAAGTGGAACATGGAAATTCAGATCTTGGTTAGGATAGATAGAATGAGTGTCAAGGAATCCCGGGACGAAATACATAGTAAGACCATTTGGGCATTTTATCTTGCGCCCCACAAGATGTTTAAGGTCCCCACCATTAGCATCAGATGCCTTTGATTTCCGGCTGGAGACCTGTCCCTGCAAAAGAGAGTTAAGTTTTCTTAACCACCCACATTTTTAGGGGTGTCTTAGAACCAATGAGTCTAAGTGCAGCATCTGAGAACTTTGGCTTTGGAGCCCTAGTAAATAGCCTTGCAGGAGGTGAATAATACTCATAAGAATAGGCAGACAAGTTCTTTGTTCTATGAACATAGCGGTTTCAAGAAAGACGCTCATATTCATGGGTCTGGGTATGATTTCTCTGCAAAACATTGATGTTAGGGTGACTCAGATGAGTCCTCGGTCTATATGAAGCTTTTGGACCATATGAAGCATTTGGCATGGGGTTTGTCTTCTTCCTAGGTGGTGTCATGAAGACATTCACAGGAAGATTCTCAAGACAACTTTTGGGTACCCATATCTTCTTCATAGGTGGCCCATTCTTGCAGTTAGTACCAATATACCTGGCAAATACTTCGCCATTCTGATTCTTAAACAGTTTATAGTTTGCATCAAAGGATTCATCAATGATAACAGGGTTAGCACAAGTGAAGGCAGATAAGGTGGACGGATCTACTTAAGGTTCCTTTCCAGCAACCCAAGTGGTTTTGGGGTACAGCTCAGCCTTCTAGTAAGACCCATCAACATTCATTTTCCTCTCGAACCCAACACCCTCTTTCCTAGGGTTTCAGTTCAGAATCTGCTTTTTGAGGACATCACATAATGTCTAATGCCCTTTGAGACTTTTGTACATCCCTGTCTCAAGTAGTGTCTTCAACCTAGCATTCTCATCAGCAATAGTAGTGGTATCCTCAACAGAGTGGTTAGTTACCACATCAGCAGTTGAAGATATTGCAACAGTAGCAGCAGTAGAACATTCAGCAACAAAGGAAGCGTTATCACGCTCAATGCATTTTAGACATGGTGGTTCAAATCCTTCCTAAGCGGGACTGATCTATTGAGCGCGAAGTGACTCGTTCTCCTTTTGAAGATCTTCATGAATCATTCTCAATTTCTCAAGATCTTGCTTCCTTTGAAGATAATCGTAGGAAAGCTTTTCATGAGTTGTTGAGAGCGTTTCATGACGACTTTCAAGTTCTTCGTACTTAACATGAAGATTTTTTATGTCTTCAATTAAGGACTGAGATCGAGTCATTTCTGCGTCCAATAGGTCATCACTTTTGTCTAATAGTTTTTGAATATGTTCCATAGCTTCTTATTATTCAATTGCAATTTTAGCAAGTGTTTTGTAACTAGGTTTGGATTCACCATCAGAGTCATCTTCACTTGATGTTTGAAAGTAGGCATCACGTGATTTTACCTTGGCACCACGTGCCATGAAGCAGTAGGTGGGAGCCGAGTCGTTCTTGTCATTATCATTAGCGTTGGTGACGGAGCCATTGTCTTAAGTGTTGAAGATGGACTTGGCAACGTAGGCTGTAGCTAGAGCCAGACGCGCAACACCAGAGTCGGACTCCTCCTCAGACTCCACCTCCGCCTCCTTAGAAGCAGACTCCTCCTGTGAATCCATCTCCTTGCCAACAAAAGCACGAGCCTTGCCAGATGAGCTCTTCTTGTGTGATGAAGACTTGGAAGAAGACTTTGAGGATTTCTTATTCTTCTTGTCATCAGAATCATATTCTTTGCTCTTCTTCTTCTTCTTCTCATTGTCCCACTGTGGACACTCAGAGATGTAGTGACCAGGTTTCTTGCACTTGTGGCATGTTCTCTTCTTGTGGTCATGGGTGGAAGCTTCATCATTTCTTGAGCTGGCTCGTGAAGACTTTCTGAAGCCTTTTGTCTTAGTGAATTTCTGGAACTTCTTCATAAGCATAGCAAGCTCCTTTCCAATGTCTTCAGGATCACCAGAACTGCAGTTAGATTCTTCTTCAGATGAGGAAACAACCTTTGCCTTCAAAGCGTGAGTTCGGCCATAGTTGGGGCCATAGATATCTTGTTTCTCGGATAGCTGAAACTCATGTGTGTTGAGCCTCTCAAGTATGTCAGACGGATCGAGAGTCTTCTAGTCAGGGCGTTCTTGAATCATCCGGGATAAGGTGTCAAATGAGCTGTCAAGTGATCTCAGTAGTGTCTTGACTATTTCATGCTTCGTGATCTCAGTGGCGCCGAGTGCTTGGAGCTCATTTGTGATATCAGTGAGGCGATCAAATGTGAGTTGGACGTTCTCATTGTCGTGTCTCTTGAAGCGGTTGAAGAGGTTGCGGAGAACACTGATCCTTTGATCTCGCTGAGTTGAGACGCCTTCGTTGACCCTGGAGAGCCAGTCCCAGACTAGCTTCGATGTTTCCAGAGCACTCACACGGCCATATTGTCCCTTGGTAAGATGACCACAGATGATGTTCTTGGCGGTAGAGTCCATTTGGACGAACTTCTTGACATCAGCAGGGGTGACACCTTCACTGGTCTTGGGAACGCCGTTCTTGATGACATACCACAGATCGACATCAATGGCTTCAAGATGCATGCGCATCTTATTCTTCCAGTAGGGGTATTCAATGCCATCGAAGATGGGGCACGCAGCGGAGACTTTGATTATCCCTATAGTCGACGTAGCTAAAACTCCAAGTGGTTAAACCTTTCTCTGATACCAATTGAAAGAGTTGGTTATCGACTAGATGGGGGTGAATAGGCGATTTTTATGAAAGTATTCAAAACATGGGAGTTTCGAAGACAAACAATAGAAATGACACTATTTGTATGCAACGGAAGGTAGACTACACTAGGCAAGCCATAGTCAAGTATTCAATGAAGTGAAAGCACGAAGACTATTAGCAGCTAGGTAGTAAGGATCAGGATGGAAGATAGTATGAAGCCAATCAGAACAAGTAGTCACGCAGTGAAGTCAAACAGATAATGCAAATAGGCAATGACTTCACGAAGACAAACTGTAAGAAAAGAGAAGTGAGAATAGAACCAGTAGCTTGGAGAGGACAGAGATTTGTTCGACCAGTTCCGGTTGCTGTGACAATTGTACATCTGGTTAGGGAGGCTGAGATTCAACTCAGAAGACCGCGTCTTCACCTTATTCCCCTTGAGCTAAGGACACTTAGTCCCCGCCCAATCACTCTGGTAAGTCTTCAAGGTAGACTTCCAAACCTTCACAGACTTCATTCACTGGCAATCCACAATGACTCTTGGATGCTCAGAACGCGACGCCTAACCGGCTGGAGGATTCACAGTCCTCAAGTGTAACAAGTCTTCAGATCACGCGGACAGAAAGACTTCAGTGATGCCAAACACTCGTTGGGCTCTGGGTGGTTTGGGCTTTGTCCTCGCAAGGATTCTCTCTCAAATGCTTCGGAGGTGGGTTGCTCTCAAACGATAAAAGCCGTGCACTAATTCTGAGCAGCCACCTATTTATGGTGTAGGGGGTGGGCTATTTATAGCCACTGGGCAACCTGACCTGATTTGTCCGAAACGACCCTGGGTCACTAAGGAACTGACACGTGTCCCAACGGTCAGATTTCAAACACACGTGGCAGCTTGACTTGGGCTACAAGTAAAGCCGACTCATCCGACTCTGGATAAGATTTGCTCTCATTGTCTTCGCTTGAAGACATAGGATTTGGTTGAGCATCACTTTAGTAACTCTGACTTTGTTCACTTGGACCCCACTTAACAGTGCGGTGGTTCCTATGACTCAACAAAGAAGAAAAGGAAACAACGAAACAACTAAGTCTTCGCGCTCCATAGTCTTCATGCGATGTCTTCTCATGTCATAGTCTTCAACGTGAATAGCTTCACAGACTACCATTGTCTTCAATGTCTTCACTCATTTTCAGGGGTCATCTCCGGCAGGTAAACTGAATCAATGAGGGACTACTACCTGTGTTATCCTGCAATTCTCACACATTAGTCCCTCAACCAGGTTTGTCGTCAATACTCCAAAACCAACTAGGGGTGGCACTAGATGCACTTACAATAGTGAACTTGTAGACCTTTTGGGAGGTATTATTACCAAAACATGTAAAAGTTTTCGATGATTACTCTATTAATTCATAGCATGTGAAAATAAAAACACTGCTTCAATAAGTCTCTTATTATCAACGTGAAGTTTCTGGTGAAAACGCTCATTCGATTAAAATCTAAAAACTTTTTTTGTTGGCCATTAGATCGACGAGGGACGACACATATAGGAGGTATGCAGGGACAGAGCCAGGATTTTGACATAGGGGGACGAGATTTCAACAGTAAGTCTCACACGCGAAGGCTATGTTGTAAAAAAAAATCTTATTTTCTAGTCTAATGGAGATGCCATGGTGCAAACTTATTTTCTTTATCTATTCATTGCATTGACATAGACAAAACTTGAAACAAAATTAACATCTGACAAAAAATCACAACACAAGATAATCTTATGAACTAATAATTTGTAGTAATGCAGTGCAGGTGAATAATACATTACCTAATTTCATTATGTGTTGGAATTGGGGAGATGGACATCACTTATTCAACTCGATCCCAAAATTAGAATCGGCAAAAGCATGCGATTTTATTGAAGCTATAAACAAGAATGGTACAAAGAGAACAATGAATAGTTTGGAAATGATAAACCAGGACTAATCTAGGTCTCAAAATAAACTACATATTCCTTGTTTCGTTGCCATTCATCCGTGCGTCGGCCTACTGGCAATATACCCGTGTATCACGCGCTCGCCGGCGCCGGCGGTTGTCCCCTACCCTTCTCCACTTCTCTTGATTGCGATGCAGTGGACCGCACATGTAAAAAATTGGGAATGTTATAATTCATTCTAAATCTGTATGATTATACTTCTATGATTTTAAAACAAACTAACTAATCTGATGTGAAAATCAACTACCTTTTCCCTTGTGTTGTTGATGTTCATCCGTGCTTCCGGTCTGCTGGGAACCGGCAACATGTGCGCACATGTGCGTGGATCAACGCCCGCGTACCCGGCACCCCCTTCCCTTCTCCGCTTCTCGATGGCGGTTGGTGGAGAGATTCGATCGCAGCAGCCAGCAGGTGTTAGTCTCGATCGCAGCGGCGGCTTGGAAAAATTAGCGATATGTGCGTACCTTTCTTTCTGAGGTGAACTAGGGTCTTTATTGGAATTCAACAACGTTTGGAATAGAAATAATGTCTGGAACGAACCCTAGACACAAGTGGCGACAAACTGGCAGAGAAACAACTGCCTTAACTAAATCATGAGCTTCAAAATTACGTACTCTATGCTCGAACTTAAAAGTAACCTCGATGAAGTCTCTCCTCCTATGCTCAATCTCGTTGATCACTGTCACATAAACTGTTGCAGCTCCTCTATTGATATTCGTCACTACCTCCAGCCAAGTGATGTGCGTACGTAAGCAAGTCATGGGTGCGTGTTAACATGCCTATTTGCCTTCGAAGATGGCCTGCTAGGCAATTTTCCTTTATGATTTTTTGGGTTTTAGCCTGCAATGGGTTGTACATGGGCTAATGCTTTCACGTTAGTGAGAAAA
>NC_041385.1:760570889-760582028 GCF_002162155.2 Triticum dicoccoides
TAGAGGTATGGTCGTAGGCAAAGTTTCCGGTGATAACGCCCTCGGTGAAAATCTAAAAACTTATCGTGTTGGCCATTAAATCAATGTGGAACGACACGGATTGAAGGTGTCATCTAAACCAGCCACTTTGATGCAACTTCATAGACAGGGTTTGTCAAAGACTCATCTAGATGAGACTTTGTTATGTCACAACTAAGTGATATCGTTATTAAATTATGATCTTTGTTTAGAAAATTAAATTGTTGTCTGCAAAGCCCCTAATCTTTTTTCTCGTGCATTTTGGTTGTCGTTTTGATGAAGCTTTTCCGAACTTCCCCCATTCACACTGCAGGTCCACCAACTATTGGACCCTGCCCTTTTCAGTTTTTTAGCGGAACTTGTAAAAAGAATGATGGGTTGATCCGCCTATTATGCTAGGCCGGTTGTTTTTCTTCTAAGGCCACCCTCCCCACAAGACCCAGAAAAGAAAACAAAATACAACTGATGTAGTTTGTGTGCAACAGGAGAAACAACAAAAATGATAGCAAGAAAAACTAAGGGGAGCCGTACAAGACAACCGATGCAGTTTGGTCTGTGTTTTTTTTGGGTTAATTTTGAAAATAAAATGTTAGATATAAAAATCATGGATTTTAAAAATGTATGCGGATTTTAAAACATGTTCATGAATTTGAAAAATGTTCATCAATTTTTAAAAACATTCATGAATATGAAAAATGCTCATGGGTTTAATATACATTTGCGGATTTGAAAACTATTCACGAATTTTAAAAAAAATCATGAGTTGAAAATTGTTCATAACTTTAAGAAAAATGATCATGCTTTAAAAACAATCTTGGCATTTAGAAAAAAAATTATGGACATGCAACTAGCCGGAAAACCATCTCGCCCCTAGTTGCAGTCATGTTGGGGGTCATACACCAACTTACAATGCTTGCACTTGCAAGTCTAGTGGTCGACGTGCAAACTTGCTAACAACCATCCCCTACCAGTCAATTGAAGACGCATTGGGGGCCATGCAGTTGTAGTCGGTTTGCAACACTTGTAGCTAAAACTTACAAGTCTAGTGGTGGAAATGCAGCTAACTAAAAACTCCCCTATTAGTCCCCATTGTAGTCGTGTTGGGGTCATGCAGTTGCAGTCAGGTTACAACGCTTGATGTTGCAGTTGCAAGTCTAGTGGTGCACATGCAACTGGTCGTCAACCCTAGTTGCAGTCACATTGGGGTTATGCAGTTACAGTCTGGTTGCAACACTTGTAGTTGCATGTCTAGTGATGGACATGTAACTCGCAGATAACACCATAATAGTTCTGTTGCGGTCGTGCTGGGCATGCTATTGCAGTCGGTTTACAATACTTGCAGTTGCAAATCTAGTGGTGGACATGCAACTGATTGACAATCCTAGTTGCAGTCGCATTGGGGGACATGCATTTGCGATCGAGTTGCAACATGTTGGAAATATGCCCTAGGGGCCATAATATATGTATTTATTTATTTTCATGTTTATAATTAAATTTTATATTCTATGCTATAATTGTTGTATGGTTTTTGAATGTGTGATTCAGAGGAAAACTCATAAGCACACTAAGAATATTAAACGGGGTGTTACATGATGGTTATGTTTCCTGATCATGGGCATAAATTAGGAGTAACAAAGATGCAAGAAACTTTGAGATTATGTTGTTAGAAGAATGATCATATTGGATCGACCCAACTTGTTTGTTATATTTTGAGATGTCATCGTCACAAGTCAAAAATTCATAACACAGAGAGTTAACTATGCTCAGTTCCTTAGACCATGAGAGTATCGAGTCACTTCGTACCGAACAATACACTTTGGGTTTGCTCCAACGTCATCAGTAACACGGTGATCAAAACGACAACTTATAGATTTGTCGAAAAGTGTGACTAGGTGCAACCAAGACTGGGATTTGCTCCTCTGATGATGAAGAGATATTCTTCGGGACCTCTTCGCGTGACGGCATCTACCATCTTCTTGCCGGATACATGTGACTTAGTCGTAGGGATGCCGAACCATGATAATGAGAAAAAAGAGCAAACTCATAATGAGGAGACCGATAGAGTGGGCACGAGAAAGACTCAAGAGAATACCAACATATCTCACCTCACCTCAGGTTTTGTAAAATGTTGCGAAGCAAAGGGAACATCATATTATAACCAAATGTTTACTTGAATATAATTCATGTGAGTATGGGGGTCAACATGGATATCTATGGTTCCGTTGTTGATCATTGAACAAAAGGAAGTTTTTTTCATGTCTCTATTTCAGCGAACCTGCGGCGTCACACACTTAAGATGAATTTGATCTGTTGAGTAGTAACTGAGTTCGAAGTAATGGAGAATATCACCATAAAAGTTCACAAATTTCAAAAAAATCCATGAATTTGAAAAAAAATCTTCATCGAATTTCAAAAAAGTTTACAAATAAAAAAAGTTCATCAAATTTGAAAAAAAAATCATTGGTTTAAAAAGTTATAAATTTTGAAAAAGTTTAGTGAATTTGAAAAAAGTACATTGATTTTAAAGAAAAGTTCATAAAAATGAAAAGAGGTTCATAAATTTAATTTTTTAATCAATTTTGAAAAAAAATTATTGGTTTTGAAAAAAAGTTCGTGAATCTTTAAAAAGAAAAGAAATGTAAAAAATAGAAAAACGCAGCCAAAATAAAAACCAAAAAATAGAAAACCAAACAGGTTCCCATTGGTTATTTGAACAAGTATAAAAGAAGATAACTTTTTTTAGACAACCTCACGAAGCTTTATTAATTCGTCACGACGTTTACAAGGACGGATGATAAATTCCCGGGATGTCCTAACCACATATGGCGGCCACCACCGAGAGAAAAAGCATGCTTCGCTAAGTTGTGAGCTTCATGATTGGAGCTCCTAAATTCATGACTAAAACTGCAAAAATCAAAAAGCGCAGAGTGGTCTATTATTTCATGTACAATTGCATCGTAGCTAGCCGAGTTATCCAGCTGTAAATCTTGCACCACCACTTTGCAGTCTGATGCAACTTCAATCCTCCTCTCGTACAGATCATCCGCCAATGCTAGGGCTTCTCTGATAGCCAATGCTTCCAAAGTAGTCGGATCAATGATGTGATTAAAACAAAGAGTCGAAGCCCCCAAGAATAGGCCGCTGTCATCTTTGCATATTGCACCCACAGTCCCAAATCCAACGCTAGACAGCACAACATCCACAGTTAGTTTCACATTGCCCGTACTAGGTGGCACCCAAGACAAGGAGCGTACCCCCGTCGGCGCCTGGTTCCTTGGTGATCTGTTATTGACAACTTGCAGTTCAGCCAGATATTTGGTAATGAAGGTATTAACTGAGTTTGGTGCTTTGAAGATATTTTCGTGGACAGCCTTCCGTCGGGCTCCCCAGATTGCCCATAAAGTATCGACCAGGTGATCAAACAACTCCCTTGGGAGGATTTCATTCATAGAAAACAGCCACTCCTTCGGATTATCTTCCCCCTGATCAATCATATGTGATACTAACTCCTCAGGCGCCAGAGCCCATACACTTGCCGCCATCGAACAATAGATAAGCGCATGTTTCCATATATCGACTGCACCGCAGATTGGGCAAGTGTCTTCCATAGCCATATGTCGGTGCTTCAACAGAGTGCCTATGGGCATCGACTGTCGGGCAAGACGCCATACAAACACTTTCAGCTTTGAGGGAACCTGCAGGTGCCATATCAGAGACCATTTGCTGTTTTCCTTGGGATCATACGAGGTACTCCCTTCCACATCGATCAGGGCATCATGGGCGTGTTTTAGTCTTAGTATCATCCTGTTCGCCGAGCGTACACTGAATCCTCCGCGGGGCTCTTCATTCCATGCCCAGAAATCATCATCCTGGCGTGTGCATAGCGGGATCCGCAGAATTGCCTCTGCATCTCCCTGAGTGAAAACGGACCAGACCAAAGTCTCATTCCAGCTCGCCGTTGTATTATCAATAAGCTCTGCAACTCTAACTGGAGCGTCTGGTTCAAGCGATGGGGCAGGACACTTGAAGTTGTCCCGAGGAATCCAGTTATCACGCCAAATGTTGGTCGTTTCTCCATCCCCTATTTTGCGAACAAGACCGTGTGCCAAAACATCTCGGCCATCCAGAATTGCCCGCCAAATTTGGGAGGGGTGCGAGCCAAGTTCTGCTTGAAGCAAGGAGCAGTCTGGGAAGTAGACTGCCTTAAGAATTCTGGCGCTGAGAGAAGTGTCATGTGACGCCCGGGTAATTAAGCTACAGTGATCCTCTGCTAGTGATGCCACGTCACCTCGATTATAGTTGCTAATCTCGCGTTAGTTCGAAACCGATTCGCGTTCAAATTCAAAATCAAGCAAACACTAAAAGATTTCAAATATTGAAACTAAAATGTTCGGAGTGAGCCAAATAATGCATAAGTAAGTATGGTGGAGAAACCACACTTTTATAAAAGTGTAAAATAATCTAAAATGTTTTAAATAGTAGCAAAGACAATTAGTTGAATGCCTTTTTCAATAGATAAAATATTAAACTAATTTATTTTGTTGCCCAAACTTATGTGGTAGTAGCTAATTACTAACACTAAATTAGGGGCTACTTTTATAGTTATAAAACTAAGATAAAAGAGGAACTAAAATAAAATAGAAAATAGAAAAGGAATAATAAAAGAAAACAGAAAACAAACAAATGAAAAAAAAACCCTGGGGCCATGGCCCCAACTGGGCCAACCCACCAGGCCGCCCGACCGGCCCACCCGGCCCAACCTACAGGCCGGCCCACTCCCTCTCCTTATTCCCCCACCCGGTGAGACCCACTCCGCCACCGACACCACTCCCCCCGAAAATATCTCCCCCTCCCTCTTCCCCCGATTGGATCGGGATCGAGAGGAGGAGGTCGCCCGACGCCGCCCCGCGCCCGGAGCTCGCCTCGCCGGACCTCCCTCACTGGTATTCTTCCACGCCGTCGCCAGACCCCGCCGCCCTGCCTCGTCCCCGCAGCCCCTTCCTCGACTCCTCGCTCGACTCGATCTGGACGGCGAGCCGCTCCCAGCGCCGCCACGCGCTGCTGCCCGAGGACCTCGTCGCCCGGCGCCGCTCCACCGTCGCTGCCTCGCCTCCACCTCGACGGCTCCAACGAGCCTCGCCGACCCCTCTGCTCTCCAACGCTGGTGAGGGCCGTGCCCTCCTCCTCCCTCTGCCCCGTGCGCCACGGCCTCGTCCGCGCGGCCGACGCCGTGCCCGCCCACTCCGGCCGCTCGTCGCACTCGCACGCCCGCGCCGTAGCTCGCGCCGCCCGCCCTCAGTGGCCTCATCCGTCGCACGCTCCACGCCACTAGGCTCCCCTGCCACGGCCCCTGATCGCCGCTTCACCGCGGGCAGCGCACCGCTCCGGCCACGGCCTCGCCCCGGGCACCGCTCGCGCCGGCTGCGCCCCTCACCTGCGCCTCCCCGCTCGTCACCGGTGACGCTGCAGCCCTCCTCCGGCCACGCCACCGCCCCCACTAGATGCGCCTCTGCGCGCTCGTTCGAACGAGCCCAGGCGTGCGCGGATCCGTGCCCTGTGCGCAATTTCCGGCGAACTCCGGCGGGTCTGCGCCGTGCTTTTGGTCGCCGGCGGCGAGGGCCGGCCCTGCTGACCTGGCACTGCGGGTCCCACCACCTGGGCCGCTGACTGGTGGGCCCAGGGCCCCCTGTTGACCTGTTGACTGGGTCAACTACTGACTGGGCCGCCCCTATCCCACTGACATGGGGGCCCCAGCCCCAGAACGTTTTGTTAAAAAAAAAGGAATTAAAAAAATAATAATAAATAAATAAAATAATAATAATTAATTAATTAGTTAATTAATTAAGAAATTAATTAAGTTAATTAAACTGTAATTAGATTAACCTAAACCCTAATTAACCTAATTAGAGGATGACAGGTGGGTCCCTCCTGGACCCACATGTCAGGGTTGACTCAGTCAACCCCTGTTGACTGCTGACGTCAGCATGACATCATGCTGACGTCATAAATACATTTTTTTCGAATTAATTAAATAATTAATTAAATTCCAGAAATTAATAAAATCTTTAAAAAAATCATATCTTTTAATCCGTAACTCGGATTAAAATATTTTCAACATGAAAGTTGCTCAGAACGACGAGACGAATCCGGATACGCGGTCCGTTCGTCCGCCACACCCCCCTAACCTATCGAACTCGCAACTTTCCCCCTCCGGCTCCTCTGCCCGAAAACGCGAAACACTGGGGATACTTTCCCGGATGTTTCCCCCTTCACCGGTATCGCCTATCCCTACGTTAGGACACCCCTAGCACAACGTATTGCCGCGTCTTGCTTTGTGTTACATTTGATTGCTCTGTTATTTATTGTGTTCCCCCTCCGTTACTCCTTTCCGGTAGACTACGAGACCGACGCTGCTGCTGACCAGTTCGACTACGGAGTTGACGACCCCTCTCTCTTGCCAGAGCAACCAGGCAAGCCCCCCCCCTTGATCACCAGATATCGCCTATTCTCCTCTATACTGCTTGCATTAGAGTAGTGTAGCATGTTACTGCTTTCGTTAATCCTATTCTAATGCATAGCCTGACATTGTCGCTACATCTGTTGATACCTTACCTGCAATCCTAAATGCTTAGTATAGGATGCTAGTTTATCATCATTGGCCCTACATTCTTGTCAGTCTGCCTTGCTATACTATCGGGCCGTGATCACTTGGGAGGTGATCACGGGTATATACTATACATACATACATACTATACAGATGGTGACTAAAGTCGGGTCAGCTCATTGAGTACCCGCAAGTGATTCTGACGAGGGGGCTGAAAGGACAGGTGGCTCCATCCCGGTAGAGGTGGGCCTGGGTTCCCGACGGCCCTCGACTGTTACTTTGTGGCGGAGCGACAGGGCAGGTTGAGACCACCTAGGAGACAGGTGGGCCTGGCCCTGTTCGGCGATCGCGGATACTTAACACGCTTAACGAGATCTTGGTATTTGATCTGAGTCTGGCTACGAGCCTATACGCACTAACCATCTACGTGGGAGTAGTTATGGGTATCCCGACGTCGTGGTATCAGCCGAAGCACTTCAGACGTCAGCGACAGAGCGGCGCGCGCCGGATTGGAACGTAAGCCTGCTCTTGTATTAAGGGGGCTAGTTCCGCTTTCGGCCGCGTACGCAACGTGCAGGTGTGCTATGGGCGATGGGCCCAGACCCCTGTGCGCTTAGGTTTAGACCGGCGTGCTGGCCTCTCTGTTTTGCCTAGGTGGGGCTGCGACGTGTTGATCTTCCGAGGCCGGGCATGACCCAGGAAAGTGTGTCCGGCCAAATGGGATCGAGCGTGTTGGGCTATGTGGTGCACCCCTGCAGGGAAGTTAATCTATTCGAATAGCCGTGATCTTCGGTAACAGGACGACTTGGAGTTGTACCTTGACCTTATGACAACTAGAACCGGATACTTAATAAAACACACCCTTCCAAGTTCCACAGACAACCCGGTGATCGCTTTTCCGCAGGGCGACGAGGAGAGGATCGCCGGGTAGGATTATGCTATGCGATGCTACTGGAGATGCTGCTTGGAGATGCTACTTGGAGATGCTACTTGGAGGACTACAATCTACTCTCTTCTATATGCTGCAAGACGGAGGCTACCAGAAGCGTAGTCTTCGACAGGATTAGCTATCCCCCTCTTATTCTGGCATTCTGCAGTTCAGTCCACCGATATGGCCTCCTTACACATATACCCATGCATATGTAGTGTAGCTCCTTGCGTGCGAGTACTTTGGATGAGTACTCACGGTTGCTTTTCTCCCTCTTTTCCCCCTTTCCTTTCTTTCTGGTTGTCGCAACCAGATGCTGGAGTCCAGGAGCCAGACGCCACCGTCGACGACGACCCCTACTACACCGGAGGTGCCTACTACTACGTGCTGCCCGCTGACGACGACCTGGAGTAGTTAGGAGGATCCCAGGCAGGAGGCCTGCGCCTCTTTCGATCTGTATCCCAGTTTGTGCTAGCCTTCTCAAGGCACACTTGTTTAACTTATGTCTGTACTCAGATATTGTTGCTTCCGCTGACTCGTCTATGATCGAGCACTTGTATTCGAGCCCTCGAGGCCCCTGGCTTGTATTATGATGCTTGTATGACTTATTTTATTTGTAGAGTTGTGTTGTGATATCTTCCCGTGAGTCCCTGATCTTGATCGTACACATTTGCGTGCATGATTAGTGTACGGTCAAATCGGGGGCGTCACAAGTTGGTATCAGAGCCAACTGCCTATAGGAATCCCCCTTCCAACTCCTTGGCCGAAGTCGAGTCTAAACTTTACAAAACTTTTACTAACATGGCTGTGCGGCCCATGGGCCCACGTCGCCATTGGGTGGTAGTAGGATCTTTTACTCCTCGACCTATACTCTGGGACTCTTATTTCTCTTCTATTCGGGTTAAATGATTTTTGCTAAAATCTAACATTAGGATCTCGTTATCACTTTCACCCGGAGAGCCCCTTATTAATGATGATCGTTTGCGGCACGTGAAGACCCTGAAGATACTCTCCGTTGTTAACCCGAGAACTTATGTTCATCGCATTTGCAATTCCCCTTCCACCGTCAACCCTTATGGATAACTACTTGCAGTTGTTATTCTTACATTCATCCCCAGTTGGTCTTGTTATTACCAGATACCTCGAAGCACTCGTCGTTGTCTCGATAATCCTTGAGATTATCACCTTGCTGTTCCTTGTCACCTGAATACCCCTATGGATAATTCTCGCACTTATCGAGTATCCGCTCATCCCCCAGTTGTTCATGTGTTTCACAATGGTCTTCGAAATACTATTTGATCCTCCAAAAATCCTTAATAGCTTATTGCTCTGCAATACTTGTCTGCTTGCATTATGGATGCTTCCCATTGGCAATATTCGTTAGTATCCTTAGGCATCGTCATTTTGATCCTATTGATTCAGCATGTGTGCGAATGCACACAAACATCTATCAACCCTTCTAAATTATCCTTCCGGCTCAGACATCATTTTTGAACATGAGCTGGTTCTGGACCAAACTATTTGTCGTCAATTGTGCCTCTGGTATATTCAACTTATCCATCCCTACTCAGAGCATTACTTCTGATCCTTTGTTTTGGGGATCGAAATTCCTTTATTATCTAAGCATCGAATCCTTCCGATGTTCTATAATATGATGCCCGTGCATTCTTCTTCCTCTGGTTGAGTACCGATGCTCACGTCAGATCCCTTGTGGACCACCAGATCCTTTGTTGGATTTTATCTGACAACGCCCTTCATATTCAATAACCTTGTGAGCCTTTCCTCTGATACATAATGCCTTTGGTAAATTGTATCCTCTGCTTTTTCAACCATGCTCTGCCTTCGAGCTTGAGTTAATTATTTCTATAGATTCTGGTATATGATTCCAAGAAGCCCCTATGGGTTGAACATATGCCTTCTCTAAACCGTGTGAACCCGAAAGTTTTCACGAGTCATACCCTTCTGGTGCTTCACCAGATAAAATTTCAACACTGCAACATCATCGAACTTGAGAAGTGAATGAAAGGTTATGCATTGGAGAAGTGGGAGTCGACCTTGAACTTTGTGTTCATGCCCATGGACGCGATGTATATCCTATCATGGAAGCTTCTTGTATTAATAACTATTTCCTTGATAGCTAACATATGGTATCTGTGAATTGATCCCTTGCAACCGTGGTTCCGACCATGATTGTTCTTCTTTGATTCCATTTCTCGGACAAGTTAAAACAATTGTCTTCTATGGATCAATACACCAGTCCGACCTTTACTTTGATCTTGTGTTGAGTATTACCCCCCTGGTATCTCGAGATTATCATGGAACTGCATAACTCCTTATGAGTTCTTCATCAAGTGCTACCTTCCCACGGATTCCAATTTTTCGCGGGCTCTGAGTTATTGAACACTCAAAGACACCGATAACTGAACCGAGTCCGCTCTACGGTTCAACAACTCTTCAGCAAGCTTCTATAAGTACGAGTTGGTTACCCGATCACGCCATTCCTAGCCTGTTTGGCTATATCGTTGTCGTGACGAATTCTAACGGGGCTACCTGGTCCTTATTTTCGGAGCACCAATTTTCGACGATGAACTAACCTTACGTCGATTTTCCTCGTCATATCCTTTCACCTTAACCAACAAGCTTGAGTTCGAGTTTGTGTCGTACCCTTGGTTCCTATAACCTTTCACTTCATCATTACTTTGACTTGATGTCGTCGCCGATCGATTACATCTTCATGAACTCTCGCGACAAAGGTTTCGAGATCGTCAACATTCTGAGCTCATCCAGGATATCAATTGGATTCATGATGAGAAATACCATCCTTGCCTCGATGAATTGTATTATCATCGACCACTTTATTGCCTTCCCACCAACACAAGCTTGTTCATGTTTGGTGTTATACCTTGAGTTCCTTGCTGTCCAGCAATTGATCTTCCTTACCTCGGAAGTATTACCATCTCTTTTTGTCAAGAATGTGGTGAGAATTTCACCACCTCTTAATAATTCTTGATATCATAATACTTCTTGCCATCTTCGTTCACTCCTTGGTCCCCGTATTGTTTTCAACCGGAATACCGACAATGGAGCTATGACGTGTGAATTCAAAACTTCTAGCAACCCTGTTGCTTTGAAGTGAATGGGCGATAGTTCATTCTAAGTCCTTCGCTAATTGAATCACCATTCTGACATTGGTCGTGCAACCTAACCCATATTTCGGGCGCACATTTCAACCAATGTTTAATTGTGTATGTTTTCCTCGAGCATACTTCCTTATATCATTTGATCTGGCAAATGTTATCTCCTTGTTCACTTAATGGTGGAAATCCATCTTTTGGGGAATCTCGGCGAATTGCCGTTGAGTTCACCAGACACCTCCTTGTCCTCTCCTTGGGTTAATGATGAACTCTTGTTAATGGAAGTCACTTCATAGTTCATTTCCCGAGAATCTTACAGTGTCATCCCGTCAATTGGGTTGCACCTTTCTTCTCAGGCATCCTGAGTCTGAGGTATCATGACACCAATTGGATATGAATCTCGGTCAGATATGATGGTTGGGACAACTTTCCAAGAGTTATGATATTGATCCTTT
>NC_041385.1:760582143-760595818 GCF_002162155.2 Triticum dicoccoides
CCATTCATCCATGAGGAAATTGTAAGACTTATTCTACAAGTTATTCCTGATGGATCCTTCATGTTTCCAAAGTCTGATCTTCACCTGAAGACCATGTCGATGCTGTCTCGAAGCATGTCAATGGTACTCCGATTTTCAACAGGAACATTTGAAGCACGATGCTAAATTTTATTTATCACTTATCCTAACACCATTGTATGGGTAATATCATGAGATTCCTTCCCCCTTACCTAAATGATTTTCTACTTAATATCCTGTCATGGATATCTTGCTCTGCTTGTCTTTGGGAAGGATATACCCCTGAAATATGTGTTTAAACATATTTTCCTTTTCCATTGTTCTGTTTAATCTGATGATCATATTTTCCTTCCATTGGTTTATTTAAACCTTTTCTACGATCTATATGATATAAGCAGTAATAATCCACTGCTTGTGCAAACACCTCGATGTACAACTCAGTCAGTAAGACCTTGTTACTATTGTTGATGACATTCCGGTAGCCACCGATGGACGAGAACCTTGCCTATTGGTCCGCCTCGTTCAACGAGCAGGAAAGTGGTTCTCTTCGTCCCTCGCCCTTGGTACCAACGTTGATGCCGACATAACTGACTTGGTACTCTCTGACATGCCTTGCTATCATGACCGTGAAAGATGTCAATGCTCCAAAAAAAAACCACATGGTGGGTCCATAACCCACAGTTCCACAGGATCGAAACCTGACTGTCCTGTACACCCCCTATTCCCAAAGTTATTCCTCGCGCGTGGACTCGTATGTAATCCACGGGCCACTGTCCTAGTGGTCTATTCTGGTATCAGACGCAATACTTACTCTCGCTACTCTGAACCCCTTTCTCACTCTGGTTCAGGCTTCGAGCAACTATCTATCCGCTTGGAGCCTATTATGGTACCTTCGTACCTTACTCTCGGGGTATTTCATATGTTCAACTCGAGAGATAATCTTATACTAATTCATGGGTTAACCCCAGATTGTTTCCCTCAAAAGCATTATGTCGTAGTGAGCTGCCCCTTATCTTTTCCTAAGTACGATGGAGCTCCCGAAGAAATGATGACAAGTTTATCATGATGCATCGGAATAAAGGATTGAAGACATCAACGAAAGGAATTAACTTCTTCGAGAAGATCCGTTAGAATATCGTAGCCAGAACTTTCCCCTTACTCCCCTCTTAAATCTCGGGACGAGATTTCTTGTAGTGGAGGAGAATTGTGACGCCTGGGTAATTAAGCTACAGTGATCCTCTGCTAGTGATGCCACGTCACCTCGATTATAGTTGCTAATCTCGCGTTAGTTCGAAACCGATTCGCGTTCAAATTCAAAATCAAGCAAACACTAAAAGATTTCAAATATTGAAACTAAAATGTTCGGAGTGAGCCAAATAATGCATAAGTAAGTATGGTGGAGAAACCACACTTTTATAAAAGTGTAAAATAATCTAAAATGTTTTAAATAGTAGCAAAGACAATTAGTTGAATGCCTTTTTCAATAGATAAAATATTAAACTAATTTATTTTGTTGCCCAAACTTATGTGGTAGTAGCTAATTACTAACACTAAATTAGGGGCTACTTTTATAGTTATAAAACTAAGATAAAAGAGGAACTAAAATAAAACAGAAAATAGAAAAGGAATAATAAAAGAAAACAGAAAACAAACAAATGAAAAAAAAAAGAAAACAAACCCCCCTGGGGCCATGGCCCCAACTGGGCCAACCCACCAGGCCGCCCGACCGGCCCACCCGGCCCAACCTACAGGCCGGCCCACTCCCTCTCCTTATTCCCCCACCCGGTGAGACCCACTCCGCCACCGACACCACTCCCCCCGAAAATATCTCCCCCTCCCTCTTCCCCCGATTGGATCGGGATCGAGAGGAGGAGGTCGCCCGACGCCGCCCCGCGCCCGGAGCTCGCCTCGCCGGACCTCCCTCACTGGTCTTCTTCCACGCCGTCGCCAGACCCCGCCGCCCTGCCTCGTCCCCGCAGCCCCTTCCTCGACTCCTGGCTCGACTCGATCTGGACGGCGCGCCGCTCCCAGCGCCGCCACGCGCTGCTGCCCGAGGACCTCGTCGCCCGGCGCCGCTCCACCGTCGCTGCCTCGCCTCCACCTCGACGGCTCCAACGAGCCTCGCCGACCCCTCTGCTCTCCAACGCTGGTGAGGGCCGTGCCCTCCTCCTCCCTCTGCCCCGTGCGCCACGGCCTCGTCCGCGCGGCCGACGCCGTGCCCGCCCACTCCGGCCGCTCGTCGCACTCGCACGCCCGCGCCGTAGCTCGCGCCGCCCGCCCTCAGTGGCCTCATCCGTCGCACGCTCCACGCCACTAGGCTCCCCTGCCACGGCCCCTGATCGCCGCTTCACCGCGGGCAGCGCACCGCTCCGGCCACGGCCTCGCCCCGGGCACCGCTCGCGCTGGCTGCGCCCCTCACCTGCGCCTCCCCGCTCGTCACCGGTGACGCTGCAGCCCTCCTCCGGCCACGCCACCGCCCCCACTAGATGCGCCTCTGCGCGCTCGTTCGAACGAGCCCAGGCGTGCGCGGATCCGTGCCCTGTGCGCAATTTCCGGCGAACTCCGGCGGGTCTGCGCCGTGCTTTTGGTCGCCGGCGGCGAGGGCCGGCCCTGCTGACCTGGCACTGCGGGTCCCACCACCTGGGCCGCTGACTGGTGGGCCCAGGGCCCCCTGTTGACCTGTTGACTGGGTCAACTACTGACTGGGCCGCCCCTATCCCACTGACATGGGGGCCCCAGCCCCAGAACGTTTTGTTAAAAAAAAAAGAAAGGAGGAATTAAAAAAATAATAATAAATAAAATAAAATAATAATAATTAATTAATTAGTTAATTAATTAAGAAATTAATTAAGTTAATTAAACTGTAATTAGATTAACCTAAACCCTAATTAACCTAATTAGAGGATGACAGGTGGGTCCCTCCTGGACCCACATGTCAGGGTTGACTCAGTCAACCCCTGTTGACTGCTGACGTCAGCATGACATCATGCTGACGTCATAAATACATTTTTTTTCGAATTAATTAAATTCCAGAAATTAATAAAATCTTTAAAAAAATCATATCTTTTAATCCGTAACTCGGATTAAAATATTTTCAACATGAAAGTTGCTCAGAACGACGAGACGAATCCGGATACGCGGTCCGTTCGTCCGCCACACCCCCCTAACCTATCGAACTCGCAACTTTCCCCCTCCGGCTCCTCTACCCGAAAACGCGAAACACTGGAGATACTTTCCCGGATGTTTCCCCCTTCACCGGTATCGCCTATCCCTACGTTAGGACACCCCTAGCACAACGTATTGCCGCGTCTTGCTTTGTGTTACATTTGATTGCTCTGTTATTTATTGTGATCCCCCTCCGTTACTCCTTTCCGGTAGACTACGAGACCGACGCTGCTGCTGACCAGTTCGACTACGGAGTTGACGACCCCTCCTTCTTGCCAGAGCAACCAGGCAAGCCCCCCCCCCCTTGATCACCAGATATCGCCTATTCTCCTCTATACTGCTTGCATTAGAGTAGTGTACCATGTTACTGCTTTCGTTAATCCTATTCTGATGCATAGCCTGACATTGTCGCTACATCTGTTGATACATTACCTGCAATCCTAAATGCTTAGTATAGGATGCTAGTTTATCATCATTGGCCCTACATTCTTGTTAGTCTGCCTTGCTATACTATCGGGCCGTGATCACTTGGGAGGTGATCACGGGTATATACTATATATACATACATACTATACAGATGGTGACTAAAGTCGGGTCAGCTCATTGAGTACCCGCAAGTGATTCTGACGTGGGGGCTGAAGGGGCAGGTGGCTCCATCCAGGTAGTGGTGGGCTTGAGTTCCCGACGGCCCCCGACTGTTACTTTGTGGCGGAGCGACAGGGCAGGTTGAGACCACCTAGGAGACAGGTGGGCCTGGCCCTGTTCGGCGTTCGCGGATACTTAACACGCTTAACGAGATCTTGGTATTTGATCTGAGTCTGGCTACGAGCCTATACGCACTAACCATCTACGTGGGAGTAGTTATGGGTATCCCGACGTCGTGGTATCAGCCGAAGCACTTCAGACGTCAGCGACGGAGCGGCGCGCGCCGAATTGGACTGGAACGCCACTAGGCTAGGTCTG
This sequence comes from Triticum dicoccoides, assembly GCF_002162155.2. Taxonomy (NCBI): domain Eukaryota; kingdom Viridiplantae; phylum Streptophyta; class Magnoliopsida; order Poales; family Poaceae; genus Triticum; species Triticum dicoccoides. The sequence goes on from NC_041385.1 coordinate 760,586,290, forward strand.
CTTTCGGCCGCGTACGCAACGTGCAGGTGTGCTATGGGCGATGGGCCCAGACCCCTGTGCGCTTAGGTTTAGACCGGCGTGCTGGCCTCTCTGTTGAGCCTAGGTGGGGCTGCGACGTGTTGAGCTTCCGAGGCCGGGCATGACCCAGGAAAGTGTGTCCGGCCAAATGGGATCGAGCGTGTTGGGCTATGTGGTGCACCCCTGCAGGGAAGTTAATCTATTCGAATAGCCGTGATCTTCGGTAACAGGACGACTTGGAGTTGTACCTTGACCTTATGACAACTAGAACCGGATACTTAATAAAACACACCCTTCCAAGTTCCACAGACAACCCGGTGATCGCTTTTCCGCAGGGCGACGAGGAGAGGATCGCCGGGTAGGATTATGCTATGCGATGCTACTGGAGATGCTGCTTGGAGATGCTACTTGGAGATGCTACTTGGAGGACTACAATCTACTCTCTTCTATATGCTGCAAGACGGAGGCTACCAGAAGCGTAGTCTTCGACAGGATTAGCTATCCCCCTCTTATTCTGGCATTCTGCAGTTCAGTCCACCGATATGGCCTCCTTACGCATATACCCATGCATATGTAGTGTAGCTCCTTGCTTGCGAGTACTTTGGATGAGTACTCACGGTTGCTTTTCTCCCTCTTTTCCCCCTTTCCTTTCTTTCTGGTTGTCGCAACCAGATGCTGGAGTCCAGGAGCCAGACGCCACCGTCGACGACGACCCCTACTACACCGGAGGTGCCTACTACTACGTGCTGCCCGCTGACGACGACCTGGAGTAGTTAGGAGGATCCCAGGCAGGAGGCCTGCGCCTCTTTCGATCTGTATCCCAGTTTGTGCTAGCCTTCTCAAGGCACACTTGTTTAACTTATGTCTGTACTCAGATATTGTTGCTTCCGCTGACTCGTCTATGATCGAGCACTTGTATTCGAGCCCTCGAGGCCCCTGGCTTGTATTATGATGCTTGTATGACTTATTTTATTTGTAGAGTTGTGTTGTGATATCTTCCCGTGAGTCCCTGATCTTGATCGTACACATTTGCGTGCATGATTAGTGTACGGTCAAATCGGGGGCGTCACATGTCATCAGTGAACGTTCGCCAGGCTTGTCTCGCCAGGAGTGCAAGGTTGAAGATCTCCATGTCACGAAAACCCAGACCTCCCAAATGTTTTGGCATAGTTATAGTGTCCCATGCAACCCAGCAAGGCTTTCTCTTCCCCTGTCTCGAACCCCACCAAAACTGTCGGACGATGGAGTTAATATTCTCACAAAGACCTCGTGGCAGTCGGAAACATGCCATGGAATAGACTGGAATCGCTTGTGCTACTGACTTGATTAGAACCTCTTTACCAGCAGATGAAAGCAACTTGGCCATCCATCCCTTAATCTTTTCCCAAACATGGTCTCTGAGGTATTTGAAAGTACCATTCTTCGAATGACCCACGTCAGTCGGCATTCCGAGATAACGCTCACTCAAAGATTCATTTTGGACATGCAGAGTGTGTTTTATATTTTCTCTCAACTGTGTTGGCCACCCCTTGCTGGAAAAAATTGATGACTTCTCATTATTGATCCTCTGGCCCGAAGCACGACAATGTGTATCAAGTAGGTTTGACACCACATTTGATCCCTCCACACTCACCTTAAAAAGAAGCACCCTATCATCTGCAAACAAAAGGTGGTTTACGGTTGGAGCTGTAGGAGCCACCTTGATACCTGATATTGATGATTCAGAACTTGATTTAAGGAGGCACGAAAGGCCCTCTGCTGCAATCAAGAATAAGTAGGGGGAAATAGGGTCTCCCTGCCGGATACCTCTTGTTGCTTTGAACGATTCAAGCTTTTCACCATTGAAACACACATAGAAAGATACTGAAGAGACCATACCCATAACAACATTTATCCAATGATGATCAAATCCGAGTTTGGTCATGATCCCTCTCAGATAATCCCACTCCACTCTGTCATAAGCCTTCATCATATCCAGTTTCAAAGCACAAAAGTTGTTTGTTTTTGCCCTAGACCGCTTCATAAAAGAAGATAACTGACACAATTGGAAAGCTGTCCGGTTGGTTACCCGCGTTGGTACACATGGAAAAAAAGTAAGATGGGCCGGCCAAGAGGTATCGAATAAGCGTGCATTTAAAACACCGTTTAGGAAATGCCTATTTTTTCAGACTACTTTCTTTATCGGGTTTTCAACATTTTGCACTAGGTTTCTTATGGCTTTCTTCTTTGTTTCTCTTATTTTCTTCAGTTTTCTTTTTCTCTTTTTATTTCTTTTTGCTTTTCTTTTTCCAACACATGACTAACTTTTCATATACATTCTACATTTTTTTTATATATCAGGAACTTTTTATACATGTTTAACACTTTGTAAATACATGTTTAAGATTTTGTTTAAATATATATTTTAATGACTATTTCTTTCATACACATTGCACATTAGCGTATACATCAAAACTTCACACGTTTAAGATTTTTCAAATATAAGATTAACAATATTTTCAAATACATGTTTGTGAACATTTTTTCTGAATATGTGTAAGATTGTTTTTCCAAATACACGTTAAACATTTTATTTGAATGTTAGGAAACAATGTTTTAACTACACCAACATTATTTACATTGTACGAGAACTTTTTACATAACTTCACAAACATTTCTTGAAACACGTGAGCATTTGTTAAAATATAAAGTATATTTTTAAAAGGTATGAAACATTTTTAAAATTATGCAAAATGAACAATCATATGTTATGTAATAATTTTAAGAGAATACATTATAAACAGTTTTTTGAAACATGTGAATATTTCTAAAAGATCACTTACATTTATAATGCTATCAACATTTTGTTTCAATTGCATGAACATTTGTTTACATTTTATAAACATTTCTTGATTGCACTATAAGTTTTGTTAAAAATTTTCAATTTTTTTATGGTTTAGAAATATATATTAACTAATAGAACAAAAAAACATTCGTTGGAGAGCCAAAGCTTGTTCATGCAATTATTAAAAATATTTATTCATTAAAAAATCCTGTAATTTTAAAAATGATTATGTATTATTTAATAAATATTCAATGTTTTAAAAAAATCATGTTAATAAAAGGCGTCCACACTTCTAAATTTTTTGTGTTTATGAAAAGAAACGTCAGAGAACCAAAGCAGACATACGAAACCAAAAGAATTTAAAATGCTAGAAAATGGAAGGAGGACAGCCCTCGTTAATGAACAGTTTTATTTATTTATTTTTTAGGTGAGTAACCAATCACCGAAAAAGGGACAACCCAACTCTATCATTTCTGTTGTGAAAAGGTACTGCAGCCCATGCAAGTGCAACGCCTTGTCTTAACATTTTTCTCCTCTTTTCATAAAGGGCTCTCACCGTATTGTATATAAAGTGCAATGACCAACAAACATTGAATCACATACAACACAACAGCACAAACACACACAACCAAGATAGGATACAAAGGGAGCTGAAGATCAGCAACAACACCCCAAAGAACTTCAAGCCAACCACAAATGAAAAACAAAGCACCGCTTGCCACCACCGCGAAGAGGCGAAGCTGACCAATGACGGAACATCGACTTCAAGTTGGAGCCTTCAAGAAGAATACGACACCGAAGCACTGCCTCCGCCCGATCAAAAGACCAATTTTCACCCGGAGCATCAACAAGACATGGAGAACCATGACCGCGCCTTCAAGAAGGGCACGACGCCCTCATACGCCACAGCCGTCGGTCTGGCCAAAGCCAGACAAGGAGAACCACAACCTCTTTGTGTTGGGTATATATTTCTTCTTTTCGTTGCACACACATACTTGCCCTGTATGGTCCCCAAAGAACTTAACTGCATATGGAATTCTTCGAAGGAACAATACGCATGCTTTTTTTTAGAAAAGGAGGATGACCCCCGGCCTCTGCATCTGGGAGATGCATACGGCCACTTTATTAATTATTCTCGAGGACCTTACAAAGTATTACAAACAATATATCTGAATCCACCATCTTGGCAACATATGCCGCTACTTTTATCCATATGATGAAGGGATGCTAGCTGCGCACCTACCCAAACCACTCACCTAAACCTAACATCAAAAGCCGAAAGCCCCAGCCGAGCCACATACCGGGTCTGGGGCACAATCCGGTTAGACGCACTCTTGCATCGTCGCCGCCATCTTCCACAGGTCCGTCTTCAGATGATATTGAGTCTTCTACCTTGTGAAGGCCACATCAGCCATCGATGTCACCATGACGCCAGACAGCTACCTCCTCCTGCGCGAGTCCATCTCCGCGCATCGGACGCCGAGCCTCCACGACGCCATGCCGCCGATCTCCGCCGCCATCAATGGGTGAGATGAAGTACCACTCCACCACCGCAAATACAAGGTGAGGAAGGGCGAGGTCGCCATCGGAGACACGTCCGGAAGATAAGCACCGCAGCCATGAGCGGAGCTGCGACGCAATAGATCAGACGGGCCGCCACCAGGAACCAGACAAACTCGCCATGCACACCCAGCATCCCCAGGCCCAAGCCGGCGCCTTCAAGAAGGTGACGACGCTGTTACGCCGCCGCCGCTTAGCCACCGGGGCTAGGGTTTTCACCCGGACGTAGGGGAAGGGGGGAGGCAGGGGAAGTATGGCCTGGTGGCGCCACCAAGGAGGGAATGGCGTCCGGGACACCATCGACGCCGTGACCGCCACCGGCGGCCAAGGGTTTCCCCCGGCCAAGCACCTTGCCGCCACCTCCGAACCAGCCACAATGTGAGCCAAGCCGGCCGGAGGTCATGCATCACGAGCGGACCAGATCGCCTCCGATCTGACGAGGGGAACCCGGGGCCTTCCCGTGCCATGACCAGCGCCCACCGGGACCTCGCTGCCCGCGCAGCCAAGGGGATCCGGCCTACCTCACCGACGAGCACTCCCTGCCGTCGGAGTAGCGCCGTCCGCACCAGCGAGGCCGCCGCCTCAGATCCCATCAGCGCGCGCCACCCGACGCGCCGGCCGCCGAGTTCCGCCGCCGCGCCCGAGGAAGGAGCCCCCCGCGGCCCCTGCTCCAGGCGAAGGCAGGCGAGATCCCACCGCCGCCGGCACCGCGCGGGCTTTGCCCGGCGGCGCCCGCCGGCGGTGACGGGAGGATGGCTCGCTCTATTCAATAGATGCTAGACAGCGGACCGGCTACAGAACCGGGGACTTCAACATGCCTGCTGTGCTTGCAGGTGCCGGAAACTCTAAACCACCTACTGATGCAATGCCCTTTTGCCAGTACAGTTTGGTTCATGGTTGCGATTGATGGGAACGATCTCATAAGCGCACACCTATGGCCCGGAGAAAGGAGATCAGCGCTCTCATCAGCCTAACAATGTTCACAATCTGGAAAGAAAGAAACAACCGAGTCTCGGAAAATAAGCATGAGCTGGAGGCGAAGGTGGCCGATAAGATAGTCGCTGAGTTGTGCATATTGTTGTTAGCCTGGCGTATGAAATAGTGTGTGGTTCGAACGGCGGCCTTGTATGAAATTTAAACGTTGTCTGAAATAGGTGGAGGGTGCTACGACTTCTTAAACTATAAGCTGTAAACTGAACTTCTGTTCTGGTCCCAATCTTATAAATCAACATGCAAAGCTCTTGCCTGTTCGAAAAAAACAGAACTCACCTAGTGGTTGTTCTTAAGTTTGATGTCCTAAAAGCATGTATTGTTAATTTGCACTTCAAATTTCCAGATGCTGCAGGCTAGGATGTGAAAATATTGCACCTACACGCATTGGTGTGTCATCTCTCTTAATTAGGTAAACGCATTACAGCCACACAATTCGTAACTCCATGGCCGTATAGAACCAAGCAATTATCCACCCTCAAGGGAATCTCTAGGTATGCCGGAATCGACATGTCCATGGCCGAATTGTATCTACTGTGATTTTACGGGGAGAAAAGAAAAAGGAACGCCAGTGGGGTTGGGGGACAGAGAACGACATGAAGTCAAAGACAATAGTATCATTTTGCAAAAGCTTTTGTGATGATTCTTGCTGTTGTCTCCAATAATAAGGTTTAGGATTTAGCAAAGCCGCATCGGTTTCCTCCTTGCTTTGCAGGGGCATCACCATATCCGGCGCCTCTTTATTGTGCCCCTAATAACTATTTTTCTCCACTAATGTCGCCGTCACCTTTGGTGATTGTTCTTGCAGTCGTCTTTAACGAAGGATATCGGCAGAAGAAATCTGTTATCGCACAAGTTGTTGGTAGCGACACAAAATAGCCAATAATAAGATAGTAGCAAGATGCTCATGCGTTGCATGGAACATCAAGATGCATTTGTATGAGTAGTTTATCTTGTGGGAGAAAAGGATAAACGAGGAAAGACCTTATTTGCAAATGTGGAGAGGGGTGTGGGTATCTTTTTTGCAAAATTGTCATAGTTTCCTTCCTATCCGTCAGATATAAATCGGATGGCCTATATTGCAGGATGACAGGCACACCATCATCACCAACTCCGTATTTCATAAGAGTAGAGATGTTCATTTGTGCCAAAATGGTTCGAGTGCTGTTGCGGTTTAAAAAGAGAATATATACTGAAGTAAATGTCATGGTTTATAAATAAGGCATTGGAAATGCACGTGAAAATTGTAATGTATTGCAGTATTCACGCAGACGCAAACGTTGAGAGTGTATATTACAGTATTCTCTAATATATTTTAATGAAAACATATCCGGTGCTTCTCTCTTGCGCCACTCATAGCTGTCTTTTCTCCACTGATGTCACTGTTGCCTTTGGTGATGATTCTTGAGGTCGTCTGCAATGGAGGATATCGGTGGAGGATACCATCACATTAATGTTGTATGTTTATTATACATGCTCTTAACAGTGACACATGCTAATAGGATGTGCTCATTTGGGATGAAACGGTGTGATGCCTTGACGGTTTACAAGTAGAAGAAACATCGAAAGTAAATGTCACTGTTTATTGAAACCTATGGAATATGGGATCAGAGGAATTTCTCAATAAAGCGTTGGAAATGCGGAATGCCCATAATGACCAAACACAGGTTAAATGATCTATTGAGGTGGATGAATCCTTAGCCCACCACCGTAAGATCTTAGTCTTGATGTCTTTGTGCTTCTCACCAATATGTATTACTCCCTCCGTCCCATAATATAAGTGTGTCTTTTACACTAGTGTAGTGTCATAAACGCTCTTATATTATGGGACGCAGGGAGTATTCCTGTATCAATGGAAAACGACATTCCAGTTGATAACAAGTGCCTATATGTACTAACAAAATCACTCCCAACAGGAGAGCTTGCGTTTGGGTTTCTTCAAACCTGCAAAAAGTTGCACCGCACAATTCTTTTGACGCACAATACTAGGAACCTAGGACCATGTCAACCTTTTATTTTTTTTCATCCGAAATTCAATTTTGCAAAATGGCGTTATCTGAAACAGGTTTACATATATGTAATTTGGTCAGAAGCTGCACGAGCATTCACAAAACAAACATTTCTTTTAGAAACACCGAATACAACACAACATAGCTGATACACCACCAGTCCACCACTAATGGCACATACTCACACAACATTAACCGGAGTCGTGGTGCTTTAAGATTGACAAAGCCATAGTAGACGTCTCGCTATCAGCGAAAACATCACCTTATACTAATAATATGCTGCCTTATGAGACACAACAACATGTGGTTTGCTCTCGGGTGCAGCAGTTGTATAACAAACAAGCTTGATCAAAAGAAGACGAGCAAGTGGCAAGTGATGCACAAGGTCCCCGCACATCGATGGCCTAATAGTACTATAGTAGACAAATTAATCAACCACAATGCACAAGCATCATGTATATCTACATATACGTCAATACACAACGTACATATACATACACACGTATATACGTGCAGGTTACGTACACACACATACACACACGTACACAAGGTGGAAAAGTTAACCAGCGGAGATCGATGACGACATGGATGCGACGGTAGCGGCCGCCGGCTTGCACGACCTAGCTGTGCTTGCTTCATCGAATGGCCGGATCAGCCAGCTAGCTCAGCTAGACGTCGATGACGCGGAAGGCGTCGCGGTTCTTGATAACGACGTCGTACATGTGGACGGAGCTGAACTGGCCGAAGTCCTTGGGGAGGGAGATGAGGTCGACGGAGGAGCGCTTGTGGAACCTGAGCATACAGTCGCCGGCGGCGCCGCCCCCGCCGGCGTAGTAGCGCTCCCAGCCAAGCGCGACGAGCTTGCGCTCCAGGGAGGCGTAGGAGGCGACCACCTCCCCCGTGGGCGTGTGCAGTAGCGCCTTGCGCCGGACCGCCCCGCCTCCCGGTGGCCCCGCCGCCGACGCGGGGTGGTTCTCCACCAGCTTCACCACCCCGTTGCGGAACACCCACACGCCAGACATGGCGCTATGTGTGATATGGTGATCGCTCGCTCGGTGGCTTGGTGGCCTGGATGTGTACTTGATTAGTGTGGTGTGTGTACTTTGGTGGTTGTTGAGGCTGGGATGTGGAAAAGGATGGGGCGTGGGAGGCTATAAATAGAGGCGGCCGGTGCATTGCCGCGAGCGGTGCACTGCATGATACGTACGTTACGTCTCGATGGCGAGAGCGCACGGGGCATGGCCCCGCCGTGTTTATTCACTCTGGGCGAGACAGTGCTCGAATACATGTACTCTGGTATTTGTTTTTTCTAGTTAAGATTTCTATCGGATAGGGATAAGATCTACCAGTAAACAATGATGAGAAGCGAACCGGTAGAACGGTTAGAAGTACAGTGGTATCTATGCCTACCAGGGTCATTTAAGTCTTAAACTTGAAGCTGGTGCTCGCATTTTTTTTTTGGAATTTATTCATCAATCACAGGAAAGAAAATTACAGTCAACACTGTGGAAGAGTCCCCTGAGCTTGACATCGACGCCCATCACCTGCCTCTGCAACACAGCAACCACCAATGGAAAAAATGAGAGATCACATGCATCCTCATCCGAACTCGACGTAGCTTCACCGCTGATTTACAGCTTTGTGGGTCTCCAAGGTGACTCACCAAAGGCGAAGTCATTGCCGTTGAACGAATTAGACTAGGGCAACACCCTGGACATGTCTGTCACGCCAACGTCGGAGGAGAAAATTATGCCTGCCTTCCACCAACCACGAACCCACTACACAATTCGTCTTCTAGATGTCATTAATACAGACCACTATCTACATCAGCTCCTTGATTATCTCCCAAGCTCCCCGTCCGCGCTGGAGCAGACGTCATCGCAACAGCGAAGCCCGAGTACACATGTCTGCCACAAGGATGACGCCGCCACCACAACATCCCCGCTTGGATAGACTAGTTCCCAATTCCATCACCAACCATAGAGTTGATCGCCTCATCGAGGGAGGAATTTGAGCTTCTTTATTCAGCGTCGTTGTCGCCGTCGAAGCCAGGACGTCGAACGACCCAAAACCTAAGGCACTAAGGCCCTAAAACCTAAAGCTACCTGATCCGCACGCACGGGATCTA
>NC_041385.1:760596034-760599359 GCF_002162155.2 Triticum dicoccoides
AGGACGGAGCCAAAAGATTGGCCTCTCCCGACAGCGGGTAGGCTAGGGTTCTAGTCGCCTGGCACTAGAGAGGAAAACGGTTCGTGCGTGGCTTATAAGCGTTTGCGTATGTACTGCAGCCAGTGCATTGCTGCGAGCGGTGCACTGCATGATACGTGCGTTACGTCTCGATGGGGAGAGCGCATGGGCGCATGGCCCCGCCGTGTTTATCCACTCTGAGCGAGAGAGAGTGCTCGATCGAATATAAGTACTCAAGTATTTTTCTCCGGTTAAGATCTCTATCGGATAGAGATAAGTCCTACCAGTAAACAATGACGAGGAATTTCGTATACCGCACACGTGCATGTCCAAGTGGTGATGTGCCGGCGTGCACTGGCCGATCAAGAAACGGACGGCCGGCATGGAAAGGAATGCCTGCGCGATTGTACGTGCAGCATCTCATTCGCCACGGCATGTGCCAACCCTATGATGTTGGACAATAGATACTCTGCGTAGGAGGAGACCATGCATCCATCTAAGATACGTACGTGTAGTCAGCTAGTATGTACGTGTAGGCAGTAGACTATCTTAGCCATTAAGATACGTATGTGCTCTCAACGCAGATACACGCATATCAAATGTGGTAGCTATCCATTTTCGGCCGGAATCTCGAGCATGTTGGTGACGGCGACTCGTCAGCTTTCCGTTATGTGCACGCATGCATACTAGTACTACCTACTCCTACGAACGTTCTTCGATTCTTCTACGGTGCGAGGTGCAATTTGATGCACACGAGCGCGCGTATATACGGTCGGAGTATGTAAAGGAGCAGCAATAGCTCCCTGTAGCTGTAGGTATGATGTGATTCATGAGCGACGGCTGACGTGCGGCCGACTGACGGGAATCATGCCATACACACATATCATTAACTTGCGCATTTGCTTATTAAGTCGTTTGAATTTACAACTTGTGCCAGCAATATCTGGAGAGCGCAGGCCGGGATGGAGCTGGTCACGACTAGATGCGGTGTCCTGAGATGCCGAGCCGGGAGTGACCCGGAGCCGGGAACGACGCGGCTGAAGCGAGTGCAAGGTTGGTTGGTTGGTTTGGGTGTGGTGCAAGACGGGGTGCTCGACGAAGCTGGAGAAGACGACGAGGCTAGAGGAATGGCTAGGGACGCCGACTGACCCACGGTGGTGGAGCCGAGGATGACGGTGAGGTTAGGCACGTGAAGTAGGGCCTGTAGCCGCGGGTAACGGTAGCAGGTGGCCTAGCCGGGTCGGAGGGAGGTGGGAGGAAGAAGGCAAGATGATGATGATCCAACGGCTGCTAAATCGACCAACGCTATTTTCTTCAAGTCAACCTACACATAGTGTTGTGGTTTTAGTTCAAACCATATATTTGTGGTTGTGGTCTTTTCTTTTTGAATTTGTGGCTGTAGTCTTTAATTAGCTAGGTGATGTGATCGGTGAGCGACGCCTGACGGCCGACGGGAATCATGCCATGCATGCATAGTGCAAGGAGCAGTGATATCGATGGAATCCAATCCCTTGATCCACGGGCCTAGACAGCCCGTAGCTGCAGCAAAAGGCTAGGCCTGCATATGGAAGCATCCATCGATTCGCCGATCGATTGGTCGGAACGTTGCATAGAAAGAAGAGAAGAAGATATAGCTACCTAGATACGTCACGGGTGACCGCAAATAGTCTCTCTCATTCCTGAGCCTCACTGTCATTTTGAGATCGACTTTATGCTCGAGCAATTACGCGATAAGATAGCTGGACTGATTGATCGCGACGGAACCATGTGTGCGCGCATCCAAGGATTCGGAGCCCATTTGCTTGGACCGGGTTTTCGTTATCTGCTCTGCCCTCCATGCCTTGAGTGGGAATATAGTTAACTTTGAGTTAATTACACAAAAATCGTACTCCATTCATAGAACAAAGAACCGCACCCGTAACATATTTTCTTCAGAAAAATTTCAACACAAAACACCTTTGAAAACCCTATTGAACATCCGCATAACAACACCGAGAATTAGATGTTAACGTGGATGTAACTATTTCCTTGGGCTGGCGGAGCCCCGTTATGCACGGCGTTTCCAAACCTGCTTGTGTTTTGTGTATATCCGGCACTCTTGGTCTTTGCGGCAGTTCAAAATGGTAAATGAAATATCTTGTTCTGTCGCTCATTTGGCCCTGCGGAGGTGGTGGTGTGGTCTAGTTTGTAGTCAACCCTCCATCCCAGGTTCATGGATTACCTGGACTCCGCGTCCTGCAGCCTTACTCCCTCGGGATATTTCTCTGTGGCATCGGCTTACCACGTGCTCTGCCGTAGGCCGATTACTACTTGGGTCGCACCCCTTTGGAAGGCGACTCCCCCATTGAAGATCAAAATATTTGTGTGGCAATTGTTCAGGGAACGCCTTCCGTGGGGGATGGAGGTGCTCAAGAGGCATGGCCCGGGTAATGGGCTATGTCCCCTTTGTGGGGTTTCCAGAAACAGGGACTCACATCCTCTTCTCTTGCACGGTGTCTCGCGTGCTTTGGAGCTTTGTCCGGGAGAACCTCGGGCCGGATTGGGAGGCTCGGGACCTGGCAGGCTTCCTCCAGGCCCGAGTTGTTCTGACCGGGAGGAAGAGGTGGCTGTTTAGGCTAGTTTTTGCGGCATTAGCTTTGACTCTTTGGACGACACATAATAAGATGGTGATCGGGCGGATCTTCTTTCAACGGGCCTCTGGCTCCTTCTTTAGATTTCTTGCGTTCTTCCAGCATTGGCACCCGCTGGCTAGACAGTGGGACCGCGACCAACTGGGGCAGATGCTGGATGCGCTACATGGCACGCCACGCCACATCGCTTCGTCGGTGCCTACTTGATGTGATGGCCACTTGGTGGTATTTTTTCTATTTTTCTTTTATGTTTTATTTGAGGCGTCCATGTGATGTGGCCCCAGAAGACTTTTTATTCTGGTATGTTGCTACTCATTGTGTGGACCGGTTGGTTGCTGTATTTATAAAGCATGGCGAAAGCTTATTTCGAGAGATATAACTATTTTCTCTGTCCTTTCACCCCCTTAGGCTTTTTAGCCACACACAGTTGCATCGTCCACCTGTATATCCAGTAGGTGTAGAAGTACTTGGGCATATTCACGGATTTAGGGGCTCTTTGGATGGCATCCAGCAACTGACTTACCTATTTTTTGGTGTTGACTCAAGGCTTCGGAATGCGTTTGGAAGGTGTCCAAATGTTCGGATCCACGCCAATATTTGGCCAACAGTTCAGTTTGGTTGCCAATCATCGGCGGAACGACTGCGACAATATCCTTCGCTAAAAAATTGGCATGCCC
>NC_041385.1:760599580-760623957 GCF_002162155.2 Triticum dicoccoides
CTTGTCTCCATCTTTCTACCATGTGACCAGGCAACACGCTTGCGCGCGTGTATGCACGTGTACTGGCATCTGTGCCTTTAATTCCTTGTAATTGCAGGATAGAATACTGTTAGCAAATGATGAGTGTGAGGTCCGGGCGGCCGCGGGTACTATGGATCCTCTGACTTCCAATCGGGTTTCGTTGTTTCCCGCTCATCTTACCTGAAAATGAAAATAAATTATGGTAGATTACCTTTCTCGTTTGTTTCCGTTGTACAATAGACATTTGATCTCCCTTCGATCTAACAGGATACTCTCTGCGGCTGTGGGTACTATATATGGTTCCTCTGACTTCCAATCGGGTTTCGCAATTTCCAGCTCATCTTACCTGAAAATGAAAATGAAGTATGGTAGATTACCTTTCTCGTTCGTTTTTGTCGTGCAATAGACATTTGAGCTCACTTCGATCTAAAGGGATACTCTCTGGTCTTAGGGCTTATTTGGTTGCCAGATATCCCCCTGGATCCCCATCCTTTCCCTGGGTAGCTGCCACCCGTGGAAGCCCATCCTGTGGCAACTTGGCTGTGCATTTGGTGGTTGCAGCGGAGAGGGATATCCGGCCTCATCCCCGCTAAATCCCCGGGATAAATAAAAACTACCCCTAACCCGTGGAAGAATTCCTATGCCACGCGCTCCCTCTCTCAGGCAACCGGCAATGCTAGACATAGGGAAGCTCAACGGGACGTTTACAGGCAAAGCTGAGGTGGGCTGTTTCAATTGGTAATTAGATGAGGCGGGCCCCACCCTGAAAATCAGGGGGGGAGAGATTAGTGAGGGGAGAAGAGTTGGTCTGTAAATTCTAGTAAAAGAAACCCGTATGTCTAGCATTTTTGCTCAGGCAACCGCCGGTGTGCTGGCTGAGTTAATCTCACCAGCTTCCTTCTCCCCTGCCCCCTCCCACCCCCCAACCCCGAAGTGCCAAATGGTGGTGAGACATTATCCCGTGGATTCCAAGTTGTCAAGAGAATGACTCCCATGCTATTTTTACCCTGGCAACCAAACATAGCCTTAGGGCATCTACAATGCTAGGATCTCCTTCGACCTCTCGCAGTATTTCCTTAACTGTGGACGCACCACGCACGCACGCGCACACGTTGCACGTAGTACGACCGGGCTCTGATCGCATGCAGTAGCCATTTGTACGTGCACTAGACATTTTTCTCGGTTCCGCTGTACATGCACTAGCCGTTTGAGCTCCCTTTGATCTAACGGGAGACTCTGATCTTAGCGTGCGTCAGTGCCAGCATCTCCTTCAACCTCTCGCATTATTTTCTTCACTCTGGACGTGTATGAATATGCAAATCTGGTTGGGTGTACCACGCACAAACGCACGCACGCATGTTACACGTAGTACGACCGGGCTCCGATCGATCATATGCAGTACGTACGCCTCTGCCGCTCTGGACGTGTCCGTACGTCGCCATTATCTGACGGGAGCTAGCTAGAGACGGTTGGTTTGTTGATGATCCACAGATCAGGACCACGGCAATCAGGCAGAGCATTATCGTGCTTCGTCAAGGCGCTCGTGATGAGCACGGCCAGGTCAATGACGGTGACGCGTCGCGAGTACTGGGGGAGAGATCTTGGAACCCCCTGATGTGCGGTAGCCACCTCGCCGACAGCTGTGGCTGGGGGCCGGCCCGGCCACACGAACCGTCGCGGTCGCCACTCAATGGTCCACAGTGCGTGCATGTGGTCACGGCTGAGCCTGGAGATGAGCCACGCACTGCACTGCACTGCACTGCACTGATGACTGCCCCGCAAGAAGTGGACGAGATATCCATCCATGATCCATGCATCTGCCGGCATGTACGTGTACTTCCTTCAACGGCGCACAGCGCCGGCATTGAAGCGCGCATGATTGCATGCATGCATGGGCATGGGCGTGGCCCAGCACGTCAATTCTCCCAGATCACGCAGCAGGAAGAGTTGGGTGAGAGCGAGTGAGACATCCGCGCAAGACTTTTTAGTTGCTGACGGTGCTGTTAACCTTGAAAAGTACGCGTGGGTGTTTTCGCTTCGTGACGTGGTATACGTTCTTGCGCGCGTGTGCAAAATGTTGAGGAGTGCCTGCGGTAATTAAACCCCTAACAATTTCACACACACACACACACACACACACACACGCACACGCACACACGCACACACGCACACACACAAAATTTAAACCCCTAACGTAACGAGTCGCTGCAGCACACTAACAATGATTTCATATGTACCACTTAGATTTGGCTCGTGAAGGATGATTGAATTGTATGCCAAGATTTGGATTGGACCGTGGTCCCCTCGAGCATATAAGATAAGAGGTGCATTAATTTCTGGCCATGAAAAAGGTACTGAATAAAGCTAAGCTGTGGATATGGTCATGCCATCTAGCTAACGGAACAGTGTTTTTGGCATCAAACATTAATGAAAGACAAGCATGTAATCAAAGACACTGCATACGTTTTATTGATACTAAATCCGAAAGTGCGCGTTTTGCTTTTCGCCGTAAAGAATAGATCCTCCATGGAGTAGTCTATCGAATCTCGAATTGAAGGAAAGGCTATATAGAGAATATCGGAAAGGTTTTCCTAATTGACGAAAGATGAATGAATTCCATTTGTTGGATTACATTGCGCTAGATTTTATAAGACTGAAAAGAAGCTCGTCGAATCGTTGTGACTTTATCAGCTGTGCCCAATTCAGGATTAGAAAACATAACCATGTGACAACATTCCCGTGAAGATAAGACGTAGTGTCATATTATACGGGTGATTAGAATATATATCAAGTGGAGAGCCAACCTAGATGGTTGGATGGTTAGGAGAACGGTTGTAACCCGAGCACATTAGGGATCACACCTGATGGAGAAGGGCGGGCAATGTAATTTAACACTCTTCCTCGTGTCTAACTAAGTTGTTCCATGCCTTAGAAGTGTGATCGGTGTAGTCTATAGCTATTTTTATTTAATAGTATATTGATAGGGTCGTGAACCTGAGAACTCTTGGCTCTGTAGCATATTGAATACACTGGTCATCAACATGTGTGCATGGGCGAACATCATACACAAAACTGAAGTATAGTGAAAACTTGTAGCACTTTTTGGGATATTATTGCCAAATCATGTAGTAAAACTTTCCAATATTTTGCTATTCCTAGCATTAAGAAAAACACTACTTTAATAAGTCTCTTATTATCAATTTCCATAATAACCATGAAGAGGTACAAAAATACGAGAACATTGAACTTTTAAGAGCATACTTCATAAGAATGGATAGGAATAAAGGAGCTACAATACAATCTTCAAAATGATGAGATGCAACTTCTCGGTGTCACTATCCTCTGAAATATACTTCATCACACGACCGCACGAGCCCTCACATTTTGAATTTGAGATCTCTTGGCTCTGCAAGTGCACGGGCTAGCATTAGATAGAATGTTGAAATATAGTGAACTTGTAGCACTTTTAGGGGGTATCATTACCAAAACACATAAAAGTTTCCGAATTCTATTATTCATAGCATGCGAAAATAACAATGTTGCTTCAATAATTCTCTTATTATCAAGGTGAAGTTTCTGTGAAAATGCTCACTCAGTGAAAATCTATTTTTTTTGTCCGCCAGTGGATAGACGAGGAACGCCACAAATCGGAGGCAGGGTCCTAGCAAAGTATCCGGTGAAAATGCCCATTCAATGAAAATCTAAATCTACCATTCTTAAGAAGTTGCTCCCCACTTCTCCCTATTCTCTAGACATGCACACTGTCCACATCAGCAGATTGCCACGTCATTTTTCAGTTTTGAAAATCACCCAATCATCTCCTCTTATTACCCTGCGGTCACGGTGGTGGAAAAAAGACCTGCTTTTCCCCTCACCTGCAGCCCGCACGGCCGCCGGCCCTCCCGTAGAATCCACCCAGCTCCAGCCCAGCGTCGGTGCTCACCGCTCGAAAAAAAAACCTTCCAAAAATCCAGTCCTCTCCCCTCGAGGAAAAATACCAAATAACTTGGCATTTATGATTCCCAACGCAGACCCTCGCATCTTCCCCACGAAACATATTCAACTTTTTCTTCGTCTTCTCCAACCTTCATCAAATCCCGCTGTGTTATTTTTACAACCGAAACGGATAGGTTTTCTTCTCCCTCCATCAAATCCCACTACTTTGTCGATTCAGTTGCTCTTCCATCTGGTATTTATTTTCGCTCACATGCGCGCAATTTAGCAGGGTGTGGCAGTGAGAAGTTAATTGCACAGAAGTACCACAATTCGGGCATCACATGCAGATTGGTACCACGATTGCTAATTTTTGCGTGTCAATATCAACATCGGTCCAAGTTTTTGCAAAAAAAGGCTAAAAAGCTGATTTATACGTATTGACAGTGTATCTGACCGTTGGGGCCCGTCCGTCAGGTGCCGACGTGGCATATTTTTTGCAGAAAACCCCTTGGCTTTATATGTAATCACATAAATGCCCATTTTTTCGCAGGTAAACCGCCATTGAGAGGGATTTTTTTTTCATTCACAAGTTTTCCACGGACTTGTTCGAAAGTTTCCGGCGAATTGAACAAATAAATAACCGAAACGAAAAATCGCGCGCGAGGGAGATTCGAACCCGCGACCTGCAGGTCTGCGGCTGCGCACGCCTGCTATTGACGTGATGCAGGTGAAAGGTTTATTATACTAGCACATACACGCTGGACCGGCAGCTGGGCCAAGCAAAGCATGCAATATTTTACAAAAAAATTATTAGATGCAAAATGATCATTTTATAATAGATGAAAAATGATCATTTTTTCTTATTTTACACAGGCTGTATTAATAGAATTATCTTTGAGAAAAATATTAGTTTGGTAAACATGCAGATTACTACATGTGTTATTTTTTGACAAATAGAAATATGAACCCGAGAATGAAACTTTCATCATTTTAAAAAGGTTCAATATATAGGTGACAAATGGTTTTATAATATAAAAAAAGTTCATCATATATTTATATAAAATCATTGTATATAAAAAAATGTTCAATGTTCAGTGTGTATTTACAAAAAATATCGCAGAATAAAAAGTTCACTATAAACTTAAAAAAATGTTATGATCATTTTGCATCTATTTTTTTTACATAATGCGCGGTGAATATTTATTACAAAAATAATCAATATAAGTTAAAAAAACCTTAATATGTGTTGAACAATTTTTGTAACATATATTAAGAAAATTGTGCAACATATATTACAAAAATGATCAATTTCATTGAATGAAAAAAGATTTTTTTTGAGACATATTGAATGAAAAAAGATGAAGAAATGAAAAGAAACCTGGGCAACGAAAGAGCCCCAGCAAAACCCAAAACGAAAAAATTATTACAGGCCTCGGTTGGCCCAACCACCGGTCCAGCGTCTTCTTGTTTGTATAAAGAGGTACTGCCCGCATTTTAACGCGAGCATACCTGTGGCTTGGTGGCTAGGGCGCTCCGCCTGCGTTTGCTGGTCGCAGGTACGAAACCTGTTGACGTGCTGTTTTTCCTTTGTTTTATTTATTTATGCTGAACATATTTTTAAAATACGTTGAACAATTTTCTAAAGATATGATGAATATTTGACATAATGCAAGGTGAATTTCTTGTAATTTATGGTGAACATTTTCTTAGACATGTTCGAAACCTGTTGACATGCTGTTTTTCCTTTATTTTATTTATTTATGCCGAACATTTTTTTAAATATGTTGAACAATTTTCTAAAGATATGATGAATATTTGACATAATGCAAGATGAATTTCTTGTAATTTATGGTGAACATTTTCTTAGACATGATGGATTTTCGGAAAATATTGCAGGCTTTGCTTGGCCCAGCTGCCGGCCCAGCGTGTGTATGCTAGTATAATAAAGCTTTCGCCTGCATCACGTCAACAACGGCGCTGTGGCGTAGTGGCTAGCGCGTGCAGTCGCAGACCTGCAGGTCGCGGGTTCGAATCCCCCTCGCGCACGATTTATCGTTTCGGTTATTTATATGTTCAATTCGCCGGAAACTTTCGAACAAGTCCGTGGAAAACTTGTGAATGAAAAAAAGTCCCTCTCAATGACGGTTCTCCTGCGGAAAACTGGGCATTTATGTGATTACTATAAAGCTAAGGGGTTTTCTGCAAAAAATATGCCACGTCGGCACCTGACAGACGGGCCCCAACGGTCAGCTACACTGTCAATACGTATAAATCAGTTTTTTTTGCAAAAATTTGGATCAATGTTGATACTGACACGTAAAAATTAGCAATTGTGATATCAATCTACATGTGATTCCTGAATTGTGATACTTCTGTGCAATTAACTCGGCAGTGAGCGATGGTGAAAGGCGTTCCTCCTTGGCGATGAGGTACCCCGCCGGCCGTCCCTGCCCTGCCTCCGGCTTCCGTATCGTAGGTGCCCCAGCCATGGAAGAACAGCGCCTTGCGGAGGATGCAGCCGCGCCGGGATCGGCCCCAGCCACCCTCGGCGAGTACCTCACGGTCTCCCCACGCCTGGTCAGACTCTCCTCGAAGCTCCCTCATGTCCTTGCTCTGCTCCGGACCGTCCTAGCGCTGGCTGCCTCGGATGCATCGGACACGGCCCAGATCCAGTGTGATCGGGAAGGGGGAGCTCCCTGATGTCGTTGCTGTGCGCCCTCATTGTGGCGGCGGCCTCGGATGCGCCTGATGCGGCAATCACCACCGCGCCTGATGTGACCCTTTTCAATCCCCCTTTTGTTGTTCATAGTAGTACTGAACTACTGATACTGATCAAGATCATCTCCTCACGGCGTGGCCATGAATCCCATCAATTAAATAATGGACGGCATGGCTTATTCTTCCTCTTTCATGTAACTGTGCAGGTTTATACTGAACTCGCCAGAACTCCCATTGTCTAAGTCTGCGTAATCCCATCAACAAGTAGATAGGTTTGGTAAAACAAGTATGTGTATTGATTATTCAGAGGTTTGTTTCAGTACAATTTCGTTTGGTTCGATTCAGATTACTAGCAGTTTGTTTGTAAATTTGTTGTGTTTTGTCAACCAATATGTGAATTATGCTTCTCACCACACTCAGTCATGAATCTGTATTACTAACCACGCATGAGATTTACCAATCAGATGTCTCTTATAACATGGTAGTTAAGCCCACTTCCTTCTTAGCAAATAGGACATTTGCACACAGCGTTTCTATGTAAAAAATTGTAACATGGTTCCGCTGCAACACGTACCATGTTCCTGATCTCTCCATTCTCGCACTTCCTCTACTCTGTTGCTTCTTGACTATATCATGCAGTTGGCCTGTTGAATATGTTTGTCTTGCCTTCCTTGAGCATGTTCAGAGATGGGTGGATGTTTCTGTCATGAGACACACCTGCTGTGTGTTAGCATTTTTTCCTCATACTTAATATATCTGCACATTATTAGCTAGATCGATTGTATAAGCCGGTTTGTTATAACAGTGTTAAGTTTGATTGGCACGCCTAACAAAACAAAGCGACCATTATTCCATTAGTTGATTACAGGTTTCTAATAAATATTTTTATTGAGGCCCTCTGTTCGTAAGACTGCACAAAATGGATATCCCAGAAAGTTATTCATAGGGTCGTGCTATTCGACCAGTCCCCTTGACCAGCCCCAGTGCAGCTGCTAAGAACTACTGCAGGCATATGCAACTTAATAGGGTTAGTTAGGTTCTTGAAGCCACCTAAAATTTGTAGTTCCGCAGTAAGCATGATATCTATTGATTTATCTACAGCTCATTTGAGCATCACGTTCTTGGTATCAATCAGACCTATACCTCTTAACATGATGTTCACTAACTAAACAGTCAAAGGAATAATTCAGATAATCTTTGTAAGCACCAAATTTGACATTTATCCGTAATTGTAAGCTTTTGTCGTTCCCATCTATCAGGGACTACCTTTGAAATCAATAACATTGTGGGATTTATTTTGGCATGAAGGGCATGTTGACAGAGTCACAGAGACAGACACACTTGTGATAGAATTTGTGTTGTCGAGGAGGAAGGATCCTTCTACTGGCATTTAGATTTGAGGAGATGTTCTTGTGAAAAGTTGACAACCAATTTTCATTTTTACTACTATTTTCTTAGTTACATGTATAAAACTGAGTAATAGCTTCTTGGAGTTTGAAAGAAGAAATCATATTTATGAGATATTTATGCCCTTTATCTTTCTTTTCTATGATATACTTTGTTCTACTTTATTATGCCTTCTGCTGGCTGCTGCAGATGCTTAACATGCATATTGTTGCTGATTCTTGGTCGCGGTCATTGCCACACACGTGGGATCTTTAGGAAATTTTCACTACGTCCTAACCTCATTTTTGGTACAATTAATTTATACAAATTTCTGCAGCAATGTTGAGGTATTGTAATATTATATCCAATTATTATCATCTTATTGACTAGCATGTTACTCAAAAAATATGTAATAAATTTCCGCGGCAACGCGCGGGGTATCATCTAGTATTTATAGTGTTGGCCATCAGATCATTGTGGAATGACACGGATTGAAGGTGGGATCCAAACCAACCACTTTGACACAAGTCTATAGATAGGGTCTGTCTAAGACTCATCTAGACGAGACTTTGTTATGTCACAACGAAGTGATATTATTATTAAATTGTGGTCTTTTTTAACAAATTAAATTGTGGTCTCCAAAGCACCAAATTTTTTTTCCCATGCGTTCTGGTTGTGGCTTTGATGAAGCTTTTCCCCCACTGCCCCCATCCACACTACAGGCCCACCAACTATTAGGCCTCTCACTTTTCAGTTTTTTAGCGGAACTTGTAAAATGAATCATGGGCTGGTCTGCCTATTATGCCAGGCCGGTTGTTTTTCTTCTAAGACCACCCTCTCCACAAGACTCAGAAAAGAAAAACAAGATAACTGATGCAGTTTGTGTGCAACAGGAGAAACAACGAAAATGATAGCAAGAAAATAACTCAGAGAAGCCTTACAAGACAATCAATGCAGTTTGGTCTATGTTTTTTTGTTAATTTGGAAAAACATGTAAAATAAAATAATAATGGATTTAAAAAAAATGTTTGTTAATTTTAAAAGATGTCCAGGAATTTGAAAATGTTCATGAACTTTGAAAAATGTTTGCAGTCACGTTGGGGGTCATACAGTTGTAGTCGACATACAACACTTGCACTTGCAAGTCTAGTGGTGGACATCCAAACTTGCTAACAACCATCGCCTACTAGTTAGTTGTAGATGCATTGGGGGCCATGCGGTTGTCGTCAGGTTGCATCACTTGTAGTTACAAGTCTAGTGATGGACATGCAACTAACCAACAACTCTTCTATTAGCCTGCACTGTAGTTGTGTTGGGGTCATGGAGTTGCAGTTGGGTTACAACGCTTGCAGTTGCAAGTCTAGTGGTGCACATGTAACTGGCCATCCACACTAGTTGCAGTCGCATTGGGGGTCATGCAGTTACAGTCTGGTTGCAGCACTTGTAGTTGCATGTCTAGTGATGGACATGCAACTCACGGATAAGCCCCTACTGGTTTTGTTGCAATCGTGCTAGGGAGCGTGCAGTCGTAGTCGGTTTAAAACCCTTGCAGTTACAAGTCTAGTGGTGGGCATGCAACTGGTCGACAACCCCAGTTGCATTCGCAATGGGGGACTGATGACCCACAAGTATACGAGATCAATTTTAGCCTTTTCGATAAGTAAGAGTGTCGAACCCAACGAGGAGCAGAAGGAAATGACAAGTGGTTTTCAATAAGGTAATGTCTGAAAGCGCTGAAATTGTAAGTAACAGAGTAGTTTGATAGCAAGATAATTTGTAACGAGCAAGTAACAATAATAGTAACAAAAGTGCAGTAAGGTAGCCCAATCCTTTTGAGGCAAAGGGTAGGCCAAAACGGTCTCTTATAATTCTTGATGGTACAAAGGAATTTCATCTAGTCAATTTCATCATATTGGTTCGATTTGTGTTCGCTACTTTGATAATTTGATATGTGGGTGGACCAGTGCTTAGGTGTTGTTCTTACTTGAACAAACCTCCTACTTATGATTAACCCCCTCGCAAGCATCCGCACCTACGAGAAAAGTATTAAGAATAAATTCTAACCATAACATTAAAGTTTTGGATCCAATCGGCCCCTTACGGAATAGCGCATAAACTAGGTTTGAGCTTCTGTCACTCTCGCAACCCATCATGTAATTACTACTCCACAATGCATTCCCTTAGGCCCAAATATGGTGAAGTGTCATGTAGTCGACGTTCACATGACACCACTAAGGGAATCACAACATACATACTATCAAAATATCGAACACATATCAAATACACATGATTACTTGCAACAATATTTCTCCCATGACCCCAAGAACAAAAGTAACTACTCACAAATGATAATCATACTCAAGATCAGAGGGGTATTAAATAGCATATTGGATCTGAACATATAATCTTCCACCAAATAAACCATATAGTAATCAACTACAAGATGTAATCAACACTACTATTTACCCACAAGCACCAATCTATAGTTCTGGTACAAAGATTAAACACAAGAGATGAACTAGGGTTTGAGAGGAGATGGTGTTATTGAAGATGTTGATGGAGATTGCCGTCCCAAGATGGGAGATTTGTTGGTGATGATGATGGTGATGATTTCCCCCTCCGAGATGGAAGTTCCCCCAGCGGAATCGCTCCGCCGGAGGGCAAAAGAACTCCTGCCCAAGTTCCGCCTCGAGACAGCGGCGCTCCGTCCTAAAAGTGACCTCCTTATTTTTTTTCTAGGTCAAAATGACTTATATACCAGAAGAGGGGCATCGGAGGTGGGCTGGTCTAAGCACAACCCACCAGGGCGCGCCTAGGGGGGCAGGCGCTGTCAGTGTCAAAACCGGCGGATCTCGGGTAGGGGGGGCCCAACCTGTGCATATGAAGATCAATGGTAACAGTGGAGAAGGGACACGATGTTTACCCAGGTTCGGGCCCTCTTAATGGAGGTAAAACCCTACTCCTGCTAGATTATATTCGAGGGTATAGGGGTTACAAGAGTTGATGTACCACGAGATCGACTCGGCTAACCCTAGATAGCTAGCACAACAATGTTGTGATCCTGCCTCTGCTCTAACCTCCGGTTTATGTAGACATCGGAGGGGCTTAGGGTTGTACAAAGTCAGTTTTACAGAAAGTAATAATATATCCGGACACATATACTTGCCATCCACGCATGTGAGAGTCCCCACCGGACACGAGGGATAATCTTCCATCTTGTATCTTGACGGCCCATCAGTCCGGCCCACATCAATAGACCGGACGCTCGAGGACCCCCTAATCCAGGACTCCCACGGTAGCCCCTAAACCAGTCTTCAATAATGATATGTTCGACGCTCAGATTGTCTTCGACATTGTAAGGCGGGTTCCTCCAAGAATACACATCGGCTTTCCTCTGTAAAAGAATTGCCTCCGAATTTTCACAATAAACACAAACCTTAGCCACGAAGGCAGGATATGTATATAATAAAGAAGGAGAACAATGTCTTTTACTGACAACTTTTCCGGCGAAGCGTCAGACTTGACCTTTCGGCATTTCGAACCGTTTTCACACCCCTTGTTCCGTGTTTCGAGGCCACACCTCATTGGCACGTCTTGTCAAAAAACAAATATCGTGCCCACTAAATACGTATTGCATATCAATGATATCTGGGTAACCCAACCGACTATGGCGCATACCCACATTGGGAACATACGAGGTTTGAAGGCTAGGGAGGCGGGCGCTTGGAATTCACAGCTTATATAAACGGGGTAAGATACATCTTTTCCATCCCACGCCTTCTTCCGTCCTCTGCCTCCCTATCTCCAAGATCTAGAGCCCGACCTTCAAAACCTCCCACTGCCATCAACCTCTCCAATGATGTCCGGATCCGGCCTCTAGGGCAAGTGGGCAGCCTCCTCCGTGAGGGAGAAGGACATCAAGGAGCTCCAGGATGCGGGGTACCTGAGTACGGACATCGCGTACAGGATCCCTGCCAAGAAGCAAGTCACCCCCACCCCGGAGCCTAGCGAAAGGGTGGTATTTATCCCCCACTTCCTTCACGGACTAGGGTTTCTGCTTCACCCTTTGTCCGCGGTCTCATGTTCTATTACGGGCTAGATTTCCATGATCTAGTGCTACCTCTTGAGCACTGCGTTGGATTTCCCCGAAGAGGAGAGGATGATGCAGTAAAGTAGCGTAAGTATTTCCCTCAGTTTTTGAGAACCAAGGTATCAATCCAGTAGGAGATCACGCACGAGTCCCTCGTACCTACACAAAACGATAGCTACTCGCAACCAACGCGATTAGGGGTTGTCAATCCCTTCACGGTCACTTACGAGGGTGAGATCTGATAGAGATGATAAATAATATTTTTGGTATTTTTGATAGATAGATGCAAAGTGAAAAGTAAAAGGCAAAGTAAAAACAAAGAAAGTAAATAAAGCGATAGAGATTGATATGATGAGAATAGACCCGGGGGCCATAGGTTTCACTAGTGGCTTCTCTCAAGAGCATAAGTATTCTACGGTGGGTGAACAAATTACTGTTGAGCAATTGACAGAATTGAGCATAATTATGAGTATATCTAGGTATGATCATGTGTATAGGCATCACGTCCGAGACAAGTAGATCGAAACAATTCTGCATCTACTACTATTACTCCACTCATCGACCGCTATCCAGCATGCATTTAGAGTATTAAGTTAAAAATAGAGTAACGCCTTAAGCAAGATGACATGATGTAGAGGGATAAATTCATGCAATATGATAAAAACCCCATCTTGTTATCCTCGATGGCAACAATACAATATGTGCCTTGCAACCCTTTCTGTCACTGGGTAAGGACACCGCAAGATTGAACCCAAAACTAAACACTTCTCCCATTGCAAGAACTACCAATCTAGTTGGCCAAACCAAACGAATAATTCGAAGAGACTTGCAAAGATAACTAAATCATACATAAAAGAATTCAGAGAAGATTCAAATATTATTCATAGATAAGCTGGATCATAAACCCACAATTCATCGGTCTCAACAAACACACCACAAAAAGAATATTACATCAAATAGATCTCCACAAGAGAGGGGGAGAACATTGTATTGGGATCCAAAAAGAGAGAAGAAGCCATCTAGCTACTAGCTATGGACCCGAAGGTCTGAAGTAAACTACTCACACTTCATCGGAGAGGCTACGGTGTTGATGTAGAATCCCTCCATGGTAGATGCCCCCTCCAGCGGAGCTCCAGAACAGGCCCCAAGATGGGATCTCGCGGATATAGAAAGTTGCGGCGGTGGAATTAGGTTTTTGGCTCCGTATTTGATCTGACGGGGGTACGTAGGTGTATATAGGAGGAAGGAGTACGTCGGTGGAGCAACATGGTGCCCACGAGGCAGGGGCGCGCCTAGGGGGGGCGCCCTCCACCCTCGTGACCGCCTCTGGCACTTCTTGGAGTAGGGTCCAAGTCTCCTGGATCACGTTCAGTGAGAAAATCACGTTCCCGAAGGTTTCATTCCGTTTGGGCTCCGTTTGATATTCTGTTTCTTCGAAATACTGAAATAGGCAAAAAACAACATTTCTGGGCTGGGCCTCCGGTTAATAGGTTAGTACCAAAAATAATATAAAAGTGGAAAATAAAGCCCAATATAGTCCAAAACAGTAGATAAAGTAGCATGGAGCAATCAAAAATTATAGATACGTTGGAGACCTATCAAGCATCCCCAAGCTTAATTCCTGCTCGTCCTCGAGTAGGTAAATGATAAAAAAGAATTTTTGATGCGGAGTGATATTTGGCATAATTTCAATGTAAATCTTCTTAATTGTGGTATGAATATTCAGATTCGAAAGATTCAAGACAAAAGTTCACCTTGACATAAAAGTAATAATACTTCAGGCATACTAATCAAAGCAATCATGTCTTCTCAAAATAGCATGGTTAAAGAAAGTTATCCCTACAAAATCATATAGTCTGGCTAAGCTCTATCTTCATCACACGAAGTATTTAATCATGCACAACCCCGATGACGAGCCAAGCAATTGTTTCATACTTTAGTAATCTCAAACTTTTTCAACTTTCACGCAATACATGAGCGTGAGCCATGGACATAACACTATAGGTGGAATAGAATGGTGGTTGTGGAGAAGACAAAAAAGGAGAAGATAGCCTCACATCAACTAGGCGTATCAATGGGCTATGGAGATGCCCATCAATAGATATCGATGTGAGTGAGTAGGGATTGCCATGCAACGGATGCACTAGAGCTATAAGTATATGAAATCTCAACAAAAGAAACTAAGTGGGTGTGCATCCAACTTGCTTTCTCACGAAGACCTAGGGCACTTTTGAGGAAGCCCATCATTGGAATATACAAGCCAAGTTCTATAATGAAAAATTCCCACTAGTATATGAAAGTGACAACATATGAGACTCTCTATCATGAAGATCATGGTGCTACTTTGAAGCACAAGTGTGGTAAAAGGATAGTAGCATTGTCCCTTCTCTCTTTTTCTCTCATTTTTTATTTGGGCCTTTTCTTTTTTTTATGGCCACTCCTTTTTTTTCGTCCGGAGTCTCATCCCGACTTATGGGGGAATCATAGTCTCCATTATCCTTTCCTCACTGGGACAATGCTCTAATAATGATGATCATCACACTTTTATTTTTCTTACAACTCAACAATTACAACTCGATACTTAGAACAAAATATGACTCTATATGAATGGCTCCGGCGGTGTACCGGGATATGCAATGAATCAAGAGTGACATGTATGAAAGAATTATGAAGGTGGCCTTGCCACAAATACAATGTCAACTACATGTTCATGCAAAAAGCAATATGACAAAAGTAATGTATGTCATATGAACGGAACGGTGGAAAGTTGCATGGCAATATATCTCGGAATGGCTATGGAAATGCCATGATAGGTAGGTATGGTGGCTGTTTTGAGGAAGGTATATGGTGGGTGTATGATACCAGCGAAAAGTGCGCGGTATTAGAGAGGCTAGCAATGGCGGAAGGGTGAGAGTGCGTATAATCCATGGACTCAACATTAATCGAAATAACTCATGCACTTGTTGCATAGAAGTCATCAAAAACCAAAGCACTAAACGCATACTCCTAGGGGGATAGATTGGTAAGGAATGACCATCGCTCGTCCCCGACTGCCACTCATAAGGAAGACAATCAATAAATAAAATTGTGCTCCGACTTCATCACAAAGTGGTTCACCATACGTGCATGCGACGGGAATCACAGACTTCAACACAAGCATTCTTTAAATTCATAATCACCCCAACTAGCATTGCTTTGATATTATCACCTCCATATCTCAAAACAATTATCAAGCATAAAACTTATCTTAGTATTCAATGCACTCAAAAGAAAGTTTCACATATCTTGAATACCAAGTATATTATCTTTAAGCAAATTACCATGCTATTAACAACTCTCAAAATAATCTAAGTGAAGCATGAGAGATCAATAGCTTCTTTAAAACAAATCCACCACCATGCCCTAAAAGATCTAAGTGAAGTACTAGAGCAAAAATTATTACGCTCAAAAGATATAAGTGAAGCACTATGAGCAAAACTATCAAGCTCAAAAGATATAAGTGAAGCACTATGAGCAAAACTATCAAGCTCAAAAGATATAAGTGAAGCACATAGAGTATTCTAGCAAATTCCAAATCATGTATGGCTCTCTCAGAATGTGTGTACAGCAAGGATGATTGTCGTAAACTAACAAGCAAAGACGCAAATAATACAAGACGCTCCAAGCAAAACACATAACATGTGGTGAATAAATATATAGCTCCAAGTAATTACCGATGGAAGTAGACGAAAGAGGGGATGCCTTCCGGGGCATCCCCAAGCTTTGAATTTTTCGTGTCCTTGGATTATCTTGGGGGTGTCATGGGCATCCCCAAGCTTAGGCTCTTGCCACTCTTTGTTCCATAATCCATCAAAAGAATTCACCCAAAACTTGAAAACTTCACAGCACAAAACTCAATAGAAATCTCGTGAGCTCCGTTAGTGAAATAAAACAA
Organism: Triticum dicoccoides; assembly: GCF_002162155.2. NCBI lineage: Eukaryota > Viridiplantae > Streptophyta > Magnoliopsida > Poales > Poaceae > Triticum > Triticum dicoccoides. The sequence continues at coordinate 760,615,666 of NC_041385.1, forward strand.
AAGACTACTTTAAGGTACTGTAATGAACTCATTCTTTATTTATATTGGTGTTAAACCTACTGTATTCCAACTTCCTTATGGTTTATAAACTAATTTATTAGCCATAGATGCATTGAAATAAGCAAACAACACACGAAAAACAGAATCTGTCAAAAACAGAATAGTCTGTAGCAATCTGTAACTAACGCAAACTTTTGGAACTCTAAAAATTCTACCAAAATAGGACGTACTGGAAAATTTGTTTATTTATCAGCATAAAAAATAATCAATGCAAAATCACGTTCTTGTGATTTATTGAATTTTTTCTCGTGAGCGCAAAGTTTCTGTTTTTCAGCAGAATCAAATCAACTATCATCATAGCTTATCCTATAGGCTCTACTTGGCACAAACACTAATTAAAACATAAAACCACATCTAAACAGAAAGTAGAAACAAAATTTAACACTAAACAGGAACAAAAACAAAAACAAAAAATAAAATTTGGTTGCCTCCCAACAAGCGCCATCGTTTAACGCCCTAGCTAGGCATAAAAGCAAGGATAGATCTAGGTTTTGCCATCTTTGGTAGGCAATCCATAAGTGGCTCTCATGATAGATTAATATGGTAATTTTATTTTCTTTCTAGGGAAGTGTTCCATACCCTTCTTTAAGGGAAAGTGGAATCGAATATTCCCTTCCTTCATATCAATAATTGCACCAATCGTTCTAAGGAAAGGTCTACCAAGAATAATAGGACATGAAGGATTGCAATCTATATCAAGAACGATAAAATCTACGGGCACATAATTCCTATTTGCAACAATAAGAACATCATTAATTCTTCCCATAGGCTTTTTAGTAGTGGAATCCGCAAGATGCAAGTTTAGAGAGCAATCATTAAAATCACGGAAATCTAGTAAATCACATAAAGTTTTGGGAATAGTAGAGACACCAGCACCCAAATCACACAAAGCATGAAACTCATAATATTTAATTTTAATTTTAATAGTAGGTTCCCACTCATCATAGAGTTTTCTAGGGATAGAAACTTTCAACTCAAGTTTTTCTTCATAAGAATGCACCAAGGCATCAACAATGTGTTCGGTAAAGGCCTTATTTTGACTATAAGCATGAGGAGAATCTAGCACGGATTGCAACAAGGAAATACAACCAATCAAAGAGCAATTTTCACAATTAAATTCCTTGAGATCCAAAATAGTGGGTTTAGCAACATCTCGGTTTTTATTTATTTCAATCCCACTTTCATCAATTTCATCATCAAGATCTAGAAACTCTGAATTCTTAGAACGCCTTCTAGGTAAGGGAAGATCATATTCAGTTTCATCAAGATTCATATTGCAAAACAAAGATTTAATGGGGGACACATCAATAACTTTTAGATCTTCATCTTGATTTTCATAGGAATTCGGTTTAGCGGCCATCTTATTAACTAAGGTAGCTTGCATATCCGAAATTTCAGCGGTCATCTTTTCAAGACGAGCAATTTGGGCTCTTATACCATTGAATTCTTTAGACATATCATCGAGTTCTTTATTCATATAACTCATAAAACCTTTTTGTTCCTTAAGCTCGTTTCTAAAGAAATTATTATGCTCAAATTGCAAAACCATAAACTTCCTGACATTACTTTCGATCTCCTCTAGCCTTTTAAGGTGAAGATCACCAAATTTAGGGAGAGCCATTGTGACAAATAAGCAAACTAACATACGAGCAAGCAAAAAAGGTAAACGAGAAAAAGGCGAAAGGGAAAGAGAGGAGGAGATTGGGAAAGAGAGGGAGAATAAAACGGCAAGGGTGAAGTGGGGGAGAAGAAAACGCGAGGCAAATGGCAAATAATGTAATGCGAGACATAGGGATTGTGATGGGTACTTGGTATAGTTGACTTTTGCGCAAACTCCCCGGCAACGGCGCCAGAAATTCTTCTTGCTACCTCTTGAGCACTGCATTGGATTTCCCCGAAGAGCAGAGGATGATGCAGTAAAGTAGTGTAAGTATTGCCCTCAGTTTTTGAGAACCAAGGTATCAATCCAGTAGGAGATCACGCACGAGTCCCTCGTACCTACACAAAACGATAGCTACTCGCAACCAACGCGATTAGGGGTTGTCAATCCCTTCACAGTCACTTACGAGGGTGAGATCTGATAGAGATGATAAATAATATTTGTGGTATTTTTGATAGATAGATGCAAAGTGAAAAGTAAAAGGCAAAGTAAAAACAAAGCAAGTAAATAAAGCGATAGAGATTGATATGATGAGAATAGACCTGGGGGCCATAGGTTTCACTAGTGGCTTCTCTCAAGAGCATAAGCATTCTATGGTGGGTGAACAAATTACTGTTGAGCAATTGACAAAATTGAGCATAATTATGAGTATATCTAGGTATGATCATGTGTATAGGCATCACATCCGAGACAAGTAGATCGAAACGATTCTGCATCTACTACTATTACTCCACTCATCGACCGCTATCCAGCATGCATCTAGAGTATCAAGTTAAAAACAGAGTAATGCCTTAAGCAAGATGACATGATGTAGAGGGATAAATTCATGCAATATGATAAAAACCCGATCTTGTTATCCTCGATGGCAACAATACAATACGTGCCTTGCAACCCTTTCTATCACTGGGTAAGGACATGGCAAGATTGAACCCAAAGCTAAACACTTCTCCCATTGCAAGAACTACCAATCTAGTTGGCCAAACCAAACGGATAATTCGAAGAGACTTGCAAAGATAACTCAATCATACATAAAAGAATTCAGGGAAGATTCAAATATTATTCATAGATAAGCTGGATCATAAACCCACAATTCATTGATCTCAACAAACACACCGCAAAAAGAAGATTACATCGAATAGATCTCCACAAGAGAGGGGGAGAACATTGTATTGAGATCCAAAAAGAGGGAAGAAGCCATCTAGCTACTAGCTATGGACCCGAAGGTCTGAAGTAAACTACTCACACTTCATCGGAGAGGCTATGGTGTTGATGTAGAAGCCCTCCGTGGTAGATGCCCCCTCCGGCGGAGCTCCGGAACAGGCCCCAAGATGGGATCTCACGGATACAGAAAGTTGCGGTGGTGGAATTAGGCTTTTGGCTCCGTATTTGATCTAACGGGGGTACGTAGGTATATATAGGAGGAAGGAGTACTTCGGTGGAGCAACAAGGGGCCCACGAGGCAGGGGGCGAGCCCAGGGGTGGGGGGGCCCCTCCACCCTCGTGACCGCCTCTGGCACTTCTTGGAGTAGGGTCCAAGTCTCCTGGATCACGTTCGGTGAGAAAATCACGTTCCCGAAGGTTTCATTACGTTTGGACTCCGTTCGATATTCTGTTTCTTCGAAATACTGAAATAGGCAAAAAAAACAGCAATTCTGGGCTGGGCCTCCGGTTAATAGGTTAGTCCCAAAAATAATATAAAAGTGGAAAATAAAGCCCAATATAGTCCAAAACAGTAGAGAAAGTAGCATGGAGCAATCAAAAATTATAGATACGTTGGAGACGTATCATGTAGCCCCAAACTCATTCCTCCGCATATCGGCGTATATCGTTGTGTGTGAGGCGCTCCTCCGCATCCCCCCCCACTCCGGCCTTTGGCTTAAAATGTTCAATGTGAAGCCAAAAGGTGGTGGACAGGGAGCACGCGTACTGCGGAGCCGTGATGTTGAGCAAGCTTCCCAACGTTACCTGGCCCGAAGGGGCTTTTGCGGAGACTGTGAAAATATGGCAATAGGAGTGGTTCTATATTACTGAACCTCGCGGCGCCAACTGGGCGGCCACTCCTGAATTTAGATCTGGACCCCCAATGCGGCTAGCATCGTGAATCAACAAAGGCTTGGACTGGGGGTCAGCGGACGAGGTGACGATGCTACAAAAGCGCATCAAAAACATCATATAGAGGGACACCGACCTCCCTGACGTAGTCCAGGTGATGCTATTCCGCTGGATCCTCCCCTTCCAGCACCGACCTCTCGACATGTGGGAGTTTAAACCGGAAGGGCCACAGACCCTACAATGAATCTCTGGCACGACGCGCGAAGACATCTAGAGGCTGCTTTTCAAGGCCCAGAAGCAGAAGTCGTGGTCGAAGCCGACCAACGATATCGGCCTTGACTGCGCTCACCCAGCGACTCCGGTAAGTTTTTAGTTTCCGAACATGACTCCATCTGGATAACACAGGGGTGTATTAAAACTCTCATATTTGAAACAGGGCTGGACAAAGAAGGCGGAGCAGATCAAGTTTCCGGCTCCACTGCCCGAAAGCCTGCTGATCCTCTGCTGACGAGGATGTTGGTTCCAGTGCCGTACACTCCAAAAAAAACACACTTCCGTGATGATACGTGTTTGTCACAGTAGGTCGCGTTTTTTGTCATGCATGTACATCCATGACGATTTTATGACAGAATCAAGATAGCCATACCCGTGCTGTCGTAGAAGTGTTCCATGACATTACCAAAATCATCATCACGGAAGTGTCCACTTCCATGACGATAAATCGAGCGTCATAGAAGTGCTTTCGTCAAGGGTGATCAACATGTGGCATCCACCATAACGGAACACCGTTAAGTTATCGGGTCCAGTTTTGGATCCGATAACCCATAAACAACCCCGACCAATGGGGATTTTCCATGTGTAAAATCATCATTGGCTGGAGGAAACACGTGTCGGCTCACCGTTGGGACAAATGTCATCCACTCATTGGATAGAAGGCACCTATGATACATCGACACGTGGCACGGGCCAACAGAGGCCCATTCCTATGAAAAGGCTGGCCCGTTTGACTTGGTCAAAAGGTAGCGGGCCGGCCCATGGAAAGCCTATTAACGGCCTGTTCGCATATAGCCCATTTACAGCCCGCTAACCCAGGGCCCATTACGACCTATTCAAATTAGGCCCAGTAGCGTCATCTGGGCCGTCCAATATGATTCCAGCCCGTTGTAACTTCTGGCCCATGTATGGCCCATGGCGTCTTTCGGCCCATATGAGGCCCTTTGTAACTCTTGGCCCATTAACGAACCGTGGTGAAACTGGCCCGTAATGAATAGTGTATCATTTTATACCCATTAACGACCCGTGGTGAAACTGGCCCGTAATGAACAATGTATCACTTTATACCCATTAACGGCCCGTTATTCTGTTGGGCCGTTTCCAGCCCATGTTATCTTTCGGTCTTCTCAGGGCCCATTTATTCTTGGGCTCATTTCCAGCATTCATTTACTTACGGCCCGTTACTGTCATTTTCTGCTTGTGGGCCAAATTCATCCCGTGGTTACAGTCTACCCGTTTGTGGCCCGTTAATACGTTGGGCCATTTTCATAGCGTCATCAAATATGGCCGATTAACGACGGCCCATTATGGTCGGCCCATGAACGGATGATTCCAACTCTAGCCCGGTTACGGCCATACTGCGGTCTGTTATTGGCCCATGTTTGGCCAACCGATCATACGGCCCGTAGAAAGCCCATTGATGATACGGATCGTAGAAGGCCCATTGTGTCTATGACCCGTATAAGGCCCATTGTGTCTATGATCTGTAGAAGGCCCATTGTTTCTATGGCCCTTAGAAGGCCCATTGTTTCTAGGGCCCGTAGCAGGGCCATGGTAACTACACTAAATATGTATCCCATGGTTATTATGGCCTAGTTTTAAAAAATAGGTTATTGCGGCCACTAGTAAACCGCGGAAAAATAACTGCACTGACTACAAGCAAAGAAATAAACAAGACAATAAGGAAATAAATAAGCAAGCAACTTACGCTAGGCTATCACGACTATTACACATATTACATCCACTGGGCATCAAAGTTCGCCACCAGTGCAAATATAGGGAACAAAGCAGCATATAAACGCCGCTGCAAAACAAGTCCAGAACTAAAACCAGTTCAGAAGAGCTCAATAAACAATATCCTGGGTACCCATAATGTTGCAAGATGCTTAGCAAGCTTATTAAATTTCTCTTGTTTGGCGCTTAAATCCTCCAGCACTTGTTGTTGCACCAGAAAGTATGCACTGAATTCTGCAGGGACTTCCTCAGTCCTTCGGCTTCCTGTCGCATAACATCTGATCGATGTCTTTCAACTTGAAGTTGAGACTAAGAAGCCGAACTGATTCAAGCAACGAGTTCGAAGAGCTGGTGCCAGCAGTAGTAGCCAGTAACTCGAACACTACATCAAGACAGGACTTTGGGATTGTCTCAGTGTCTTCAATATAGTTTTTATCAGCTTTCTTGGAGACCAATAGGGATGTCTCACTATCTTGAACCTTATCTACATTACTTCCTTTACCATTGCATAATGGGGTACTCTTCTCCAATATTTTATCCGCGTTCTAAAAGAGAAACAAACAAACACATCACATGTTTACAATGTAGTATACGAAACTCATTTTGGTAAACCGGTTCAGTAGTAAGGTGGATAGGATAACAACATGACACAAACATATATCTATGTAGTATGGTCACTGTATGGTGTATATCATTCTAGTTTATGTTGCCAAATCAAGATAGATACAGTTCGAATCATATCTATTTAAGACAAAGCAACATAGACAAAATATAAGTGTGGGAAACTACACAGCAATAACAACACTCATAATGTGCATGGCATGAGAACATAACTGTTTATTCAATTGAAACTAAAATCAACATAGAGCAAGTTACAACAGCAAACTTGTTAAAGAAACAGGTTTAAAACATACCTGTTGCACCATTGGTGTTTCAATTGCATCCTTCAAATTTGAAATTAGTTTGTATGAGTAAATACAGTGATGCAAGAGCAAAGTAGTATGAACCATAGCTATGGAACCTGACCTGAGAACAATTCTTCTTCTGCTTTAAGCGTTGACTTGGGGTTCAGAGTGGTGGTCCTCGTGATTTGGGCACTACAGTTGCCTTACTAACTGCTCGTGTTTGGGTGCTTTGTGGTGGAGACGGTGCTGTGTCAACGGGAACTGGGTTACTATCTGCTGTGGTTGGGGTTAGAAGGGGTGTAGCTAGTTCTCTGTCCAACTGGGTAGGGGTACAATCTGCGTGAGTCTGGTTTATGTGTGGTGGGGCTAGTTCTTGGGCAAGTACAACCGTGGTTCTATCTGCATCGACAGGTAGCACGATCTTTTCTGAAGACCGTGTTTTTACTCCCACAGATACTACCATCACCCCCTCTAATTGAAATGGCTGATAAACAAGAAAAGTAATTGAATGTATAGACATTGTAAGATAGACAGGTGCAATGGATAGTAAGGAAGAAAACAGGGCATGAAATAATTCACATTTATGTTGTCTAACCAAACAGAATAGCAGGACATAATTTCACATATATGATGGCTAATTAAACAGGATAGCATGACAGAATTTCACATGTATGATGGCTAACTAAACAGGATAGAATGACATACTTCAAAATATGATGACTATGTAAACAGGATGACATGATATAAGTATACGATGTGTCTATTAAAGTGGTTGGCATGCCATAAATCACAAACATGTCATCGATGGAAACATGATGGCATGATATAATTCACGAATAGAATACATAATTTAAAATACGATGACTATGTAAACAAGATGAGATGATATAACTATATTATGTCTTTAGAAAATGGGTTGGCATGCCATAATTCAGATACATGCTGTCTATGTAAACATCATGGCATGATATAATTCAAATATATGATTTATATACTAAGGAAGTGAGAAGAGGGCAATCACATATATGATGTGTCAACTAAGGAGATGGCATTCAATATTGTGTATATGATGTAAAACCTAAGCATTGCAATACAACATATGCATGATATGAGTAATATAACCCTGCTAAGTTTGAGCATACACCTCATGGGGATAATAGGACTGGCCATCTGCCTCTGAATCCTCCTCTGAAGAGCTATCTGTAACCAGCAAGATATTTGCTTCAGCGGGTAGCATTGTCTGCTCTAAAGACCTTGTTTTCACTCCAGATTTCTCCATCACCAATTCAAATGGCTGATGCACAGGAAAAGCAGTTGAATATACAAACATTGTCGACAAAAGCAATGAGAAATACAAAAAAAGGACGACATGATATAATTCACATATATGACGCTTGGCTAAACATCATGGCATTGCATAATTCACATATATGATGCCTTGCAACAAGATAACATTGCATAATTCACATATATAATGCCTTGCAAGAAGATGGCATTGCATAATTCACATATATGGTAATTAGACACTAAATAGGTGGCATTCACACAAAGCATGTCTAAACTAAGCAAATGACATAGAAATGCAAGATACCATACCCACGATATGAG
>NC_041385.1:760624333-760644070 GCF_002162155.2 Triticum dicoccoides
GGGGGGGGGGAATAGGACTAGTCATCTGTCTATGAATCCTCCTCCGAGGAGCTATCTGTAACCAGCAAGACATGCGCTTCGTCAGATAGCATTGTTTGCTCTGAAGACCTTGTTTCCACTCCAGATTTTTTCCATGATCATGCCGAATGGCTGATGCACAGGAAGAGTAATTGAATGTACTAAAATTGTTGACAAATTTAACACGTAATAAAAAAATGCTGGCATGATATAATTCACATATAAGTTGACTGGCTAACCAGGCTGGCATTGCAAAATTCACATATATGATGCCTGGCTAAACAAGATGGCATTGCATGATTCACATATACGATAAAGAAACTAAACAGATGGCATTGACACAAAGCATGTCTAAACTAAGCAGATTACATCTTTGATGTATACAGTAAGCAATGCAAGGCACCATATGCATGATATTACCAACATCAGCATGCCAAGTTAGAGCGAAGACCTCATGGGGTAAATGGGAGTGGTCTTCTCCTTCTGAATCCCCCTCAGAACAGTTATCTTCCTCTTGATTACGATCCGAAATGGGTGGAGGGGGCTGCCTTTGCACCCACCATGGAGCGATGTCTGCGTGAAATTTTATTGCCACGCAAGGCTCATCTCTTTTGCTCTATATGATCAGTTCCATTATGTACAATAACATGCATGCATAGGAATAAAACATAGTGAGATTATGTAAGGAGTGCATGCACAAATCCAGAGTGATGGTACCAAACTGTGGATAGACCCAAAACCAATGATAGCAGACAAATAATAGCTTTAGTTAGAAAATATAGATAATGGCTCCTTTGATGTTTGTTTGCACCCAACATGAAACTCATAGTAGACACCCGAGATTAACCAGATAGTAGAAAGATAGTACTGATTGCTGCCCCAATATGTACCCCACAACCATTTAAAAAATCAAGTTTCAACATTAGTTTGGACCTGACTCGGATTCTAATAGGTGAACACGATGATAATGTAGCATGTCATCATATTAAGTGATGCATAACATTAGCAGACACGGAAGAGTGCAACCTCTCTTGCGGACCTGTGTAGTTCTCAAGGTCATCTGCTCAGTTGATGATGGTAATGCAGTTGTCGTGGCTGCTGGCGGCGGGGAAGAAGATCTGAGGCAGCGAAACACAGTCTAGAGAGCGAATCCTTGCTGTGGTGAACCCTTCCGTAGTTGGAGCAGCTGAGCTGGGGTGGAACACAGCACCGCTGGAGCAGGACAAACCACACAAGGTTTTTCTTTGACACATATCTGTAACCGAAGTAATTGTGTAAGGGCTTGTTTGAATTTGAGGATTCTAACAATGCTGGGATAGGAAATAGACAGGAATAGGATAGGAACGCACGTGCAAAATAGAGAATTTAAAAACAAAGGATTTCTGCCAATCTGGGTGTTTGATTCACAAGAATTGGAAGATCACAGGATGCAAAGAAGCATGGTGAGACTAAGTCAAACCACAAGAAAATGTACAATTATAATGCTATTATGCTACTATCTCTTAGTCTTGTGCTTCATGAATAGGAACATGAAAAGGAGGACAAGTGGAAATAAGAATTCCTATGGTTTTTCTTTCAAGGAGACACTAAAGGAACAAATCCTACAGTTTTCCTTTGCTCCATTCCTTTGCACCAAATTCATGAAAAGTAGTACCATAGGAAACTTTCCAATTCCTATGTTTTTCTTTCACTTTTCCTTTCAAGCACTGGCAATTCTAGTAGGCAGGCTTGAGCAAGGAAAAGCCTACACTAAAAAAATGTTTTTGTGCTACTTCTATTACTTTGGACCCAGGCCACTGCCCTACTAGCTCAACCCCTAGGCCCATCGACAAATGCACAGTTCAAACGCACAGAGATAAATAATGATGGCGTTCAAGAGAGTCCATCATGGATAGCTAAGTTGCCTGGTACCTCACTGCTTGTCATATAGTAGGGTAAAATAATCGTATTTCGCGTTACTACGTGTGCTCATGTAGCGACCAGACCTCAAATAGTCTGATTTCTGTGCATCAGTGTCATCCCTGGATCGATAATGCTGACACTCACAGTACTTGAAGGATTTATAACAGAGTAGCAATCACACACTTTTTACATCGAATGTCTCAAGAAAGAACTTAATACAATAATATGGCTTAAGGACATCTAATAACGATAACAGCCGAAGGCTTGGAAGATAAAGTGAGTCCATCAACTCCAACAACATCACTGAGTGAAAGATCACGACCTACGGCACCTTACTCGTCGTCTGAAAAGTCTGCAACATGAACATTGCAGCCCAAAAATGGGTCAGCACATGGAATATGTTGGCAATGTAACACATAGAGTAATGAACATATAATTGCTATCACTACATGCAATATGGCTGGTGGAAAGCTCTATGGTTACAGTTTTGCATAAAGCCAATTTTTCCCTACAACAAAGGAATAAGTTTTATTTAACTATCATGGTGGTTGTTAAACATTGAGAAGGTTCACCCAACTCAATCCCAATTAAGCATCATCATTAAACCCAAACAAATTATATTTAAGAGTGATGAGATCAACATGATAATCCATGAACCAGATACTCAAGATGTCCATAACTGGGGACATGGCTAACCATGATTAGTTTGTACACTCTACAGAGGTTTGTGCACTTTTCCCCACAAGACTCGATCTCCTCCGTTGGATTTCTTGCACTACATGGTGTTTGAGAAATGGATGACCGAGACACAGTCTTTCAGAAGTATTAACTCCTTACTCTAGGTAGACAGTACCAACCTACATACCCTACATCTGCTAGTCTACCACTGAAGAAGGTCACACAACTTACTCAACTATGCTAGAGCCCATAATAGCTTGTGGCTGCACACGGAAGTTTTTAGCATGAATAGTCTTATGATCCCTTTGAGCCTGGGTGGCGGTCCATAGGATAATCACACGGTAAACCCCGGGATATCCAAAAATACAGGCAACATTGGGTTCCCCAGGTGCCTCAATCCTCCCAGATGTGTATTAAAGTTTCCACCTTATGTTAACCATTAATTAACAATACTCACATCTGTCATGGATACACTCACCCAATCCATGTCTACTAGCATAGTATAGCAATATAAGCAGTACATAGAAGTAACTCCCAAAGCTTTTATAATAAACAAGTGAATACGTACTACCTCATCTACTTCCCAAACCCACATATTAATCAGATCATAATCATGCATTTTTTCAGGATTGATCTAATGCAATAAAATTGGGTAGTAAAGAGGTATGATCAAAGTGTTACTTGCCTTGCCGATGATCCGTGAAACCTAGAGACTCGTAGTAGCACGCTTCACACTTTAGGTACTCTGGTTTGCAATAAGCAATCAACTAGAGCACAGGTAAAACTCGAATAAGAGATCTAACCAGAAAGTTCAACTTAAGAACTCTGGTTTGCAAAAAGAATCAAATCAAACGAAGCAACGAAACTCAAATTGCAAAGAAACAAGATCTGATTACAAATCCGGACTTAGGTCAAATTTTACAGTACCAAAATCTCGTTCAAGTTGGCTAAACAGAAAGAGGGATTCGAGACGAAACTTTGGGCGCTTGAATCGCCTGATTCCGACAAACGAGCGAAACGATAAACTAAAACTAAGATTCAGGCTGAAATCACGCTCGAAAATAATCGCCGAAAACCCCTGGAAAAAGAGAAACTGACGAACAGGCTAACGAACGAACGTTCACTGTCTGCGGCTAAACCGTGAAAACCATCCGTTAAAACGAACGAATGAACGAGCGTTTGCTAAATAACTAAACCGTAAAAAAACTAAAACCGTTCTATATAAAAAACCTAGGGTTTTCGGAATTGGTTTTCTCACGAAAACCGGCGGCGGCGGTTGACTACCTCGGCGAGGCTCCGGCGAGAAATGGCGGCTCCGGCGGGGCAGGGCGGCGTCGGCGACGGCGGTGCGAGTCGGCGGAGGCGGCGGCTGCTGCTGCTGTTGCGGCTGCGGCTACGGGGCTGGGTGGGTCGAGGCGGTGGGACAGGTGGCATATAAAGGGAGGAGGGCAGCTCGGCTTGGGGAGGGGGCCAGGACGGCGGCAGCGTGGCGCTCCCGGACTCCGGCGGAGTCCGGCTTGGCCATAGGGCGGTGCGCGAGCGAAAGCTGCGGCGGCTAGGCCGGCTGGGCATTCGGCCCGGTTTGTCCGAAGCCAAACTTCTTTATAAAAAAAACTAGTTTCGCCAAAACTAAAATAAATCCTAGAAAATAAAAATAAAAATCTAAAAATGCCAAGACAAATTTTCATCATCTAAATAAAATATTTAGAACGATATGAACATTTTATTGGCCCTAAAATACAATTTTGAAAAATGTGCCATTTTTCTAATTCAAAAAAAACTGCAATAAACTCCAAATAAAATACTAATTTGATTTTAATATTAAATCCCCAATATTTATTTATTTTGGGAAAGTCATTTTATCCCCTCTCTTTTATTTTTATAGTAGAAATATTTGAAGAGAAAATAATTAAAATCAAATGATCCTCTTTTCAAAATTTGAGAAACTCAAATATGAAAATAACGAAATCCCCAACTCTCTCCGCAGGTCCTTGAGTTGCGTAGAATTTCTAGGATCAAGCCAAAATGCAATAAAATATGATATGCAATGATGCTCTAATGTATAACATGCCATACTGAAAATTTGGGATGTTACAAACCTACCCCCCTTAAGATGAATCTTGCCCTCGAGATTCTGGTTGGCTAGAAAATAGGTGAGGGTGTCCTTCTGTAGGTCTTCCTCTTGCTCCCAGGTTGCTTCATCTTCGGTATGGTGGCTCCACTGAACTTTATAGAATTTGATAACTTTGTTGCGTGTGACTCGGTTGGCAAACTTGAGAATCTTCACTGGTTTCTCCTTGTAGGTCAAATCGCTATCCAGCTGAATCACTTCCAGTGGCACTGTATCTCTCAGAGGAATATTTGCCATCTCTGCATGGCACTTCTTCAACTGAGAAACGTGGAACACGTCATGAACTCCTGACAATCCTTCGGGCAGCTCCAACTTGTAAGCAACTTCTCCCATACGTTCCAAAACTTTGTATGGTCCCATAAAACGTGGTGCTAATTTTCCCTTGACTCCAAAATGCTTAACTCCTCGAAGCGGGGACATCCGTAGATAAACTCTGTCTCCGACTTCGTAAACTATCTCCTTGCGTTTAGAATCTGCATAGCTCTTTTGCCTGGACTGAGCTACTGTGAGTCTATCACGGATCAACTTAACCTTCTCTTCAGACTCTTTAATCAAATATGGTCCAAACAACTGACGGTCTCCAACTTCATCCCACAACAACGGGGTCCTACACCCCCTTCCGTACAAGGCTTTGAAAGGGGCCATCTTCAAACTGGCTTGATAACTATTATTGTAGAACTCTGCATATGGAAATTTGTTGTCCCAACAAGACCCATAGTCTAGCGCACAAAATGTCAACATGTCCTCCAGAATCTGATTTACTCTCTCAGGATGTCCATCTGTCTCCGGGTGCAAGGCTATGCTGAACTCTAGCCTGGTACCCAAAGTCTCATGCAACGGATTCCAGAACTTTGAAGTAAACTGGGTTCCTCTATCTGATACAATGGTCCTCGGCACTCCATGCAGACATACGATCTTCCTCGGCACTCCATGCAGACATACGATCCTGGTCATATATATCTTTTCCAACTTAGCACTGGTGTAAGTGGTCTTCACTGGGATGAAATGAGCTACCTACGTCAATTGATCGACTACAACCCATATCGAGGCATAGCCTGAACGAGTCCTGGGCAATCCCGTGATAAAATCCATGCCTAGCTTATCCCACTTCCATTCGGGTATCGGCAACGGCTGCAGCAATCCCGTTGGCTTCTGATGCTCTGCCTTCACTCTCTGACAAATATCACAAATTGCTACATACTCAGCAATATCCTTCTTCATACCGGTCCACCAGAAACCGTCCTTCAAATCCAAATACATCTTGGTGTTTCCTGGGTGAATTGAGTATGGTCAGTCGTGGTCCTTTGCAAAATCAGCTTCCTGATCTCCGGATCATTGGGCACATAAACGCGGTCCTCAAACCATAGGGTATCGTGTTCGTCCTCACGAAATCCCTTAGCTTTTCCTTTGCTCATTCTTTCCTTTATCTCGGCAATTTCCTTGTCTGTCTTCTGAGCTTCTCTAATCTTAGCCATCAAAGTAGACTGAACTTCCAATGCTGCTACATAGCCTCTCGGAACTATTTCCAAACATAGCTCTCGAAGATCCTCTGCTAACTCCTTGGGTAACTCTCCGGTTATGAGTGTATTGACGTGGCTCTTGCGACTCAATGCATCGGCTACGATGTTAGCCTTCCCGGGGTGATAATGAAGGTTCATATCATAATCTTTGATGAGTTCCAACCATCTCCATTGCCTGAGATTCAGCTCCTTCTACGTGAAGATATACTTCAAACTCTTGTGATCCGTGTACACCTCACAGTGATTTCCGATGAGAAAATGTCTCCACGTCTTCAAGGCGTGCACTAAGGCTGCTAACTCCAAATCATGTGTAGAATAATTTAGCTCATGGGGTTTAAGCTGTCGTGAGGCATATGAGACAACTCTTCCATCCTGCATAAGCACCGCTCCAAGTCCACAACGAGAAGCGTCACAATACACCTGATAATCCTTGCGCTGATCTGGATGAATCAACACGGGAGCTGTAACCAAGCATTTCTTTAACTCCTGAAAACTGGCCTCACATTCCTCAGTCCAATGGAACTTGGTATCCTTCTTCAACACCTCCGTCATGGGCTTTGCAATCTTGGAGAAATTCTCAATGAACCTCCTATAGTATCCTGCGAGTCCAAGAAAACTCCGGATTTCTCCAACTGTCGTGGGTGCTTCCCAATTTGTCACGGTGATAACCTTGGTGGGGTCTACTGCTATTTCTTCTCCGGATATAACATGTCCGAGGAATCCAACTTCCTTCAACCAAAATTCACACATGCTGAACTTGGCATATAGCTGATGTTCTTTGAGCTTCGCAAGTACCAAACGCAAATGTTCCTTATGTTCTTCTTCATTCTTCGAGTAGACTAATATGTCATCAATGAACACCACGATGAACTTGTCCAAAAACTCCATAAACACCTTGTTCATCAGGTTCATGAAATAGGCAGGTACGTTAGTCAGACCAAATGACATAACGGTATACTCATATAGCCCGTACCTTGTGGTAAAAGCTGTCTTAGGTATATCCTGCTCACGAATCTTCAGCTGGTGATATCCTGACCGCAAATTGATCTTGGAAAATTCTTTAGCTCCTTGCAACTGGTCAAACAGATCATTGATCATCGACAATGGGTACTTGTTCTTGATCGTTACTTCATTCAATCCACGATAATCAACAACCATCCTTAATGATCCATCCTTCTTCTCCATTAGTAGCACTGGTGATTCCCAAGGTGACGAACTTGGGTGAATATAGACTTTATCCAGTAACTCCTTAATCCGCTTCTTAATTTCCTCCAAATCCTTTGCAGGCATCCTGTACAGTCTCTTAAATATTGGCCCTGTGCCTGGCAAAAGTTCAATCAAAAACTCAATGTCTCTATCCGGTGGCATGCCTGGCAACTCCGCTGGAAATACGTCAGGGAAATCCTTCACCACTGGTACTTCCTCCTATACAACTCCTGATAAGGAATTCACTTGAGTCCGCTTCGGCACATGTCGGGATACATACTTAATCCTTCTTCCGTCTGGGGTGGTGAGTAAAATCTACTTACTGGCGCTATCAAAGTTCCCTCCATACTTTGATAACCAATCCATGCCTAATATCACATCCATTCCTTACGACTCCAATATTATTAGGTCTGAGGGAAACACGTAGTTACCAATCCTTAATGGTAACCAATCACACCATGATTAGCCATATACTCTGCTCCTGGCGAGGTTACTAACATGGGTGACCTAAGGGCTTGGGTTGGCAGTTTAAACTTATCCACGAATCCCCTTGATATGTATGAATGTGATGCACCAGTATCAAAAATAACTATTGCAGTAATTGACTTAACCAAAAACTTACCTATTACTGCATCGGGCTGTGCTTCAACCTCTCCACGCTAACGTGGTTCACTAGTCCCCTGTTGAAAGGGTTGGCCTTCTTCCCAGAGCTTCCATTTCCATTTCCATTCTTAGCTTTAGGACACTCATTGGCAAAATGTCCAGTCTTCTGGGACTTCTAGCAAGTAATGTGACTTAGATCCTTCTTGGCGGGCGTTGCTGGGTTGAAACGGTTCTGACCGTTGCTTCCTCCATTACCATTCCCATTCTTGGGGCCACTATGGTTGTGCAAACTTCCTCCATTGTGGTTGTGACCTCCACGGTTATGCTGAAGGTGTCCTCCCGAGTTTGGGGTAAAACGGGGTTTCCGATGAGCTCCCGAATTGTACTTCCCTTGTCCATACTTCCTCTTACGGCTGTCTATCTGCTGCTGCTTCCCTTCAATCATGAGCGCTCTATCTAGCAACTCCTAGTAATTGTTGAAGTTTGCCACCATCAACTGCATGCTCAGCTCATCATTCAATCCTTCCAGAAACTTCTCCTGCTTAGCGGCGTTTGTAGGAACATCATCAGGGGCATAACATGCTAACTTACTAAAGTCATCCACATACTGGCCTACTGTGCGTCCTCCTTGGCGCAAGTTGCGGAACTCGCGCTTCTTCATGGCCATAGCTCCCGCTGAAACATGGGCAGTGTGGAAAGCCTGCTGAAACTGGTCCCATGTGACAGTGTCGATGGGGTAAGTGGCTGTGAAATTCTCCCACCATGATGTTGTGGCTCCATCAAGCTGGTGTGCGGCAAAACACACTCTCTCTGCTTCTGTGCGTCATGTAGTGGTCAGCTCCCTTCTAATCTTGCGGAGCCAATCATCTGCAACAATCGGCTCGGTGCTACTGGAAAACACCAGCAGAGTCAGCCTTAGGATACAGGCTAAGTGATCAACAGGTGGTGGTGGTGGTGGGTTGTTGTTATTGTTCCCTTGGTTCCGATTCTGAACTAGCAGCTGCATCAGGGTATTCTGCCGCTGGATCAACTAGGTGAGCTCCGGTGGGAAAGCAAATTCATTGTCGCCTCTTGGAGGCATCTGATAGGTTTAGAAAAGATGAGAAAATAGAATAGAATGAGGTCTAGAGGGAAAACATTACCTATATGCTCATGAGACAAACACAAACAATATCACTTCAATGAATTCAGACAAGGGCATACAATTGGTCTAACTATCTTTACAAAAGTGCTTGGACTATACTATATACATGGGGGAATACTACTACTGATATGGTGGTCGACTAGAAAGTTTGATCAGTGGAAGACTCCATGATATCTGCCCCAGCTTCATCAACATAGTCATCATCGCTATTGTCGGGATCCGATTCAGTGTCATCGATGATGATGTAGTTCTCCGGACAAGTGGAATCGTCGTCTTCTCCTCCTGGCGTGAGGTCTCCCATGAATACTCCTAGTTTCCTTGTTAGGTCGTCATTCTTCTCCACGAGTATCGTCATTTCCTCCTCGTATCCATCGCATGTAAGGTTGAGTTCTTCCTCCAGCTCCGTGATCCTGGTCATTGCCTTCTTCAGATCTATCATGCCTGCGCACATCCGGTTCTCCTGGCGACGAATGTGCTGGTTTAACTCCCGGATGAATGTTGCAATGCATCCACTAGTAGAAAAAGGGCCTTTTGTCCCGGTTCGTAAGGGCCTTTCGTCCCGGTTCTGGAACCAAGACTAATAGATCGTTACTGTTGGAGATATGCCCTAGAGGCAATCATGTATGATGATATTTCCTATGTGTTTATGAATAAACGTAGTCCTTGGACATTATCAATGATGTGTATCAGCAAGTACGTGACTTGTTTGTGGAACTATGCATTGTATGATGACTGTCCTAAAAGGTCCCTAGTCGAAAGGGCTGTGTGGACACGCAGCCGACTAGCATATGACACGGTCGATGGCTTGGTCTCACTAGCCATGGAGCATCGGATGCTAACCGGATAATATGGACTTGGAAAGGTCTGCTCGGATTCGACGTAGTTGGATCCGAGTCGAGATAAGGTCCGAGTCGGACAGACCCAACTATGAGACGCAGCGATATGTCATCTGTGAGTCTCTAGTACAACATACGTTCTATGTCCTAAGACTTGAGCTGACGCATGTAATCAGGATGGTGACAAACTTGCTTTGGGCCGACCAAACGCTACTCCATGACTGGGTAGTTACAAAGGTAGGTTTCGGGTTTGTCCAGTCCCATGCTGCGAGACATGGTCGAGCAAGATGGGATTTGCCCCTCCGATCAGGAGAGATATACTCTAGGCCCCTCGTGTGATCCGACCAGGATAAGAATGGCCATGTGACTGGGATTATGAGATAATCCGGATAGTGGTCGGAATCACTGGAACGAGAAAGTGGTCGGGCTACCACAAGGATGACAGACTCGCCTTGAGCCCGACAACATATATCGTGAGGGAAAGGGAACAAAAGTGTGACACGTTGTACAGGTTCGCCTAACCAGCTTCGTAGTCTGCTTGGTGGTCGGCACGCCTTGCTAGAAGCCGCTACCAACCGTGCAGGTCGGGGGTGATCTAAACTGTGACCAAGCTGACTTGAACCTAAGGGGTGTCGCGCTTAAGGGAAGGAACCTACGAGGTCGGTTTGTAGGACACTGGTCGGATGTGATCCGAACTGGACTAGGAACGTGACCGAGTAGACTTTGGGCTTTAGGGTCCGTGCGAGGCCCAAGTGTTGAGCCTGCGACGAATGCCGATATAAAGTGGAGGTGCGGCCCACTCATGCGGTTGATCGCTTTGGTGTTGTGACTAGGGTTTGCATGTGTTGCGAATAGCCACCTCCACTCGCAGCCGACTGTGTGATCGGACCTAGCAGTCCGCCGCACAGTGTTCCTCCTGCACGCGCGGATACCGTTAGAGGCGGTGCACTTGTGCGAACTTGTACGTGGGATCGGACGATCGGTTGTTCGAGAGAGATCGGACGAGGAGGAGATGATCCACGCGGACGCGCTGCCTCAACTCTACTTCCGCTGCACGGCACTGCGTGTCTAGTGGTAACAAACTGTGATCCATCTCCCGTAGCATGTTCCTGTTGATCTGCGTGTAGGAAAAATTTAATTTGAAGTTGACGCACCCTACCGTAGACCCCAACAGTGGTATCAGAGCCTCTGCTATAGGATTTGGATTCAGATCGTATGCATATTAGATATGTGGAGGCGGCAGATGAGATCTGTTGTCGTTTATGAGTTCGGCTATGTGCACAGTTGATGTGATCAACTGCACACGGGGATTGTTGAGGCTATGTTTTCTGTCAATCGGGATCGATGAGGTCGTCACACGATCTACCCCTACCGGTCGATTATCCGCCATCGGGGTTAACAGTGAAACATAAATCCGAATCGGATTCGCGATGATCGATATGCCTCATGTGTATGCATAGAATCGGATTCGCGATGATCAGACCGCCGCGTGCGTAGCGCTGTGTATTTCGTACCCGACACACAAACCGGTAGAATGTGATTCTATGCATAACTTTGTTTTGCAGGTTTGATGTGAATAGTATGGCTCATGTGTATGTGATGCATGTGTGTAATTTATACGTGGCCTGCGTGTCATGTTTGTCAGCCGGCAGGAGCCAAAGAGCTGTCATTATATTGTATAACGACCTGCGTGTCGACTTGTGACTCTATGTAAATTCATTACTAGTTGTAGTAGTTGGATAATAGAGATCAGGTTGGTTGCTTGGCGTCCCGACGTGACAAACAAGATGGAGTTCTTAGATGGTCATCGGAGTCGGAGCCGACCTGGAAGAACATCCATAAAGGAGCCATACTATTTCACAATATGTGTTTATTTGTGATTGTTATGCTTCTATGCATGTTATGATGGTAGAAAGATCCCTCATGAATATCAAGTAAATTGCCATTCCCGATGTTGCACCTGCGCACGTCAAGTACGTCTAGTAGTGGGCTCATAAAATTGGGGTGCTGCTGGGTGTCCTTGAACTGAAGGGTTCGTGTGGGACACGGACATGCACTGCATCAGGTTAACTTGACAAGGCTATCAAAACGGTTTTGGGCCTTGTGGCAAAGAAGGTTGGGAGCCGGGGTATGAGATACCTTCCTGACTGACAGGAGTCGTATAGAGATATGATTAGCAAGGAGTTGCTTACCGGATAGGTATGTTGGCTAGCAGTGATGCTAAAGCTCAATAGTCGCATGCGCTAGTCGGATCCTGAATCACTGAGAGTTTGCGGAGGGATGCTAACTTTAGTGGGAGTATTTATGTTTAGGCGAATTACTCTACATAAACACATTGCTTAGTGATTGCATATTTTCTGTTGTAGATCAATGGCACCACCTGCTCAACCCAACTTTGCATTGAAATCAATTCTGGAAAAGGATAAACTGAATGGAACAAACTTTACCACCTGGTATAGAAATCTGAGAATTGTTCTCAAACAGGATAAAAAGGAACATGTTCTAGAGGATCCACTTCCAGAGCAACCTGGCAATAATGCTAATGCCACAACTAAGAATTCCTACCAGAAACTCGTTGAGGAATCAACGGATATCAGCTATCTAATGCTGGCTTGTATGGAGCCCGATTTGCAACAACATTTCGAAAATGTTGAGGCTTACGATATGATCGAGAGTCTCAAAAGCATGTTTCAGACACATGCTAGGACCGAAAGGTTCAACGTCTAGTGATCCTTGATGGATTGCAAGCTGAAGGAAGGTGATCCACTAAGCCCACATGTGATCAAGATGATCGGATATGTGCAAGCTTTGGATCGTTTGGGCTTCCCGCTCTTGGATGAGCTGGCTACTGATGCTGTTCTGGGTTCTCTTCCGCCCAGGTATGGGACGTTCATCTCGAACTATCATATGCATGGCATGGATAAGAAGCTCACTGAATTGCATGGGATGCTCAAAGTGGCAGAGCAGGATATTAAGAAAGGCACGCATCAAGTGTTGGTGGTGCAGAAATCGGCTAAGTTCAAGAAGAGTTGGTCTAAGAAAAAGGCTAGGGCAAAGGGCACGGAGACGGTAACCTCCGCCGCTGCGCCAAAGTCTGGACCGGACTCGAAGACCATTTTCTTTCACTGCAAGGAGACCGGTCACTGGAAGAGGAACTGTAGCAAGTGGCTTGCAGAGCATGGCAAGAAGGCCGGGAATGCTGCTTCAAGCAAAGGTACACTTGTTGCATATGTTATAGACATTTACCTTGCTGACATACCTAGTAGCTGTTGGGTATTTGATACCGGATCGGTTGTTCATATTTGCAACTCAATGCAGGGGCTGGTAAGAACTAGGCGTGTGGCACAAGGGGAGATTGACATCAGGGTCGGCAACAAATCAAGAGTTGCTGCGTTGGAGGTCGGCACGATGCAGCTCCAGCTTCCTTCCGGATTCATTATGGAATTGAATAATTGTTATTACATTCCTGCACTTAGTCGGAACATTATTTCTGCCTCATGTTTGATGAGTCAAGGTTATGAATTCAATTTAAAGGACAATGGTTGTTCGATATTTTTGAATGGTATGTTCCACGGCTATGCACCCCTTGTTGATGGGCTATTTATATTGAATCTAGGACAGGAACCGGTCTATAACGTGAATGTCAAGAGGCATAAGCCTAATGAGATAAATCCGACATACTTTTCGCATTGCCGGCTTGGACACATTAGTCTGAAATGCATGAAGAAGCTCCATGATGATGGGCTCCTAACTTTGTCCGACTTTGGGTCGTTCGAGACATGTGAATCATGCTTGCTCGGTAAGATGACTAAGTCTCCTTTCGCAAAGAGTTGCGAGAGGGCATCCGAGCTGTTGGAACTTATACACAGTGATGTGTGTGGTCCAATGAGCACAACTACCAGAGGTGGCTATCAGTACTTCGTGACTTTTACCGACGACTTGAGTAGATATGGATATATCTATTTGATGAGGCACAAGTCGGAAACTTTTGAAAAGTTCAAAGAGTTTCAGAACGAGGTTGAGAATCAGCTCGGCAAGACTATAAAGCTTCTGCGATCTGATCGTGGAGGTGTGAACATGAGCCAGGAGTTTGATGATCATCTAAAAAGTCGAGGTATAGTACCTCAGCTCACACCTTCGGGTACACCACAGAGAAATGGCATGTCAAAACGGGGGAATAGGACCTTGTTGGACATGGTTCGGTCTATGATGAGCAAATCGGATTTACCCTTGTCATTTTGGGGATACGCTCTAGAAACTGCATCTTTCACACTTAATAGGGTACCATCAAAATCCGTAGAGAAGATACCACATGAGATGTGGATAGGGAAGAGTCCCAGTTTGTCTTTTCTAAAGATTTGGGGTTGTGAAGCATTTGTCAAGCGACTTATGTCAGACAAGCTTACACCTAAATCGGATAAATGCATATTCGTGGGATATCCGAGGGAAACCTTGGGATATAGCTTCTACAACCGGGAAGAGAACAAAGTGTTTGTTGCTCGGAATGGGGTTTTCCTTGAGAAAGAGTTTCTCAGTAGGGAGGCCAGTGGGAGGACGGTTTGACTCGAAGAAATTTGAGGACCACTTGGGGATGGCTCGGCTGGTGATGAGATCATACCGGAGTCAGTCAGGGAACCCGTAGTGGAAGCGGCACCGGAACCACGGAGGTCGGAAAGATTGCGCAGAGTGCATGATGTATTGTTGCTAGAAAGCGATGAGCTAGCCACATATGCGGAAGCGATGGTGAGCCCAGATTCCGAGGCATGGCTGGAGGCCATGAGATCCGAGTTAAAGTCCATGGATGAGAATCAAGTCTGGGACTTGGTTGATCCGCCGCCTGGCGTAACAGCCAGTGGTCGCTAAAGGTTATGGCAAGTTCAAGGAATTGACTACGACGAGACTTACTCGCCGGTAGCGATGCTGAAATCGGTGAGGATCATACTAGCTATAGCTGCTTATTTTGATTACGAGATATGGCAGATGGATGTCAAAACGGCTTTCCTTCACGGAAATTTAACCGAGGACGTGTATATGATACAACCCGAGGGTTTTGTCGATCCGACTAGCACTAGTAAGGTATGCAAGCTCAAGATTTCCATTTATGGGCCGAAGCAAGTATCTTGGAGTTGGAACATTCGTTTTGATGAGGTCGTCACTGGTCTCGGTTTCATCAAAAGCGAAGAGGACTCTTGTTTATACAAGAAGTTAAGTGGGAGCTCGATAGTGTTTTTGATCTTGTATGTGGATGACATATTGTTGATCGGGAACATTCGATGCTAAACTCGGTCAAAGAATCATTGAATAGAAAGTTCTCGATGAAAGACCTTGGTGAGGCAGTGTATATTTTAGGCATTAAGATCTATAGAGATAGATCGAAGAGGCTGTTTGGCTTAAGCCAGAGCACGTACATAGATAAAGTGTTGAAGCGTTTCAACATGAGTGAGGCGAAGAAAGGGTTCTTGCCGCTCTCACATGGTATAAGGCTAAGCGAGACTCAGAGTCCTTCGACATCTGATGAGCGAAGCAGGATGAGTAGGATTCTGTATGCCTCGGCAATTGGATCCATCATGTATGCCATAATATGTACAAGGCATGATGTTGCTTTTGCAATAAGCCTAACAAGTAGATACCAGGCCAACCCAAGTGAGAGTCACTGGGCAGCGGTGAAGACTATTTTGAAGTACCTGAAAAGGACTAAAGAGATGTTCCTAGTTTATGGAGGTGAGGAAGAGCTCGTCGTAAGGGGTTACGTCGATGTTAGTTTCCAAACCGACAGAGATGATTGTCGATCACAGTCTGGATTTGTGTACGTCCTGAATGGAGGAGCAGTGCACTGGATGAGTTCCAAGCAGGATACGGTGGCCGATTCTACCACAGAAGCCGAATACATTGCGGCTTGTGAAGCTGCAAAGGAAGGTGTTTGGATCCGGCATTTTCTGGATGATCTTGGTATTTTCCCAGCCTCGGTGAAACCGTTGGACCTTTATTGTGATAATTCTGGTGCCATCGCACAAGCCAAGGAGACGAGGAATCACCACAAGGTCAGACACATAGACCGGAAATATCACCTGATACGAAAGATCGTAAAGAATGGTGATGTAGAGTTATGCAAGATTCACACGGATGCAAATGTTGCAGATCCGTTGACTAAGCCGCTTCCAAAGCCCAAGCATGAGGGGCACGTTAGAGCTATGGGCATTCGGTGCCTATTTGATTGACTCTAGTGCAAGTGGGAGACTGTTGGAGATATGCCCTAGAGGCAATCATGTATGATGATATTTCCTATGTGTTTATGAATAAAGATAGTCCTTGGACATTATCAATGATGTGTATTAGCAAGTACGTGACTTGTTTGTGGGACTATGCATTATATGATGACTGTCCTAAAAGGTCCCTAGTCAAAAGGGCTGTGTGGACACGCAGCCGACTAGACTAGCATATGACACGGTCGATGGCTTGGTCTCACTAGCCATGGAGCATTGGATGCTAACCGGATAATATGGACTTGGAAAGGTCTGGTCGGATTCGACGTAGTCGGATCCTAGTCGAGATAAGGTCCGAGTCGGACAGACCCAACTATGAGACGCAGCGATATGTCATCTGTCAGTCTCTAGTACAACATATGTTCTATGTCCTAAGACCTGAGCTGACGCATGTACTCGGGATGGTGATAGACTTGCTTTGGGCCGACCAAACGCTACTCCGTGACTGGGTAGTTACAACGGTAGGTTTCGGGTTTGTCCAGTCCCATGCTGCGAGACATGGTCGAGCAAGATGGGATTTGCCCCTACGATCAGGAGAGATATACTCTGGGCCCCTCGTGTGATCCGACCAGGATAAGCATGGCCATGCGACTGGGATTATGAGATAATCCGGATAGTGGTCAGAATCACTGGAATGAGAAAGAGGTTGGGCTACCACAAGGATGACAGACTCGCCTTAAGCCCGACAACATATATCGTGAGGCAAAGGGAACAGAAGTGTGACACGTTGTACAGGTTCGCCTAACCAGCTTCGTAGTGTGCTTGGTGGTCGGCACGCCTTGCTAGAGGCCGCTACCAACCGTGCAGGTCGGGGGTGATCCAAACTATGACCAAGATGACTTGAACCTAAGGGGTCGCGCGCTTAAGGGAAGGAACCTACGAGGTCGGTTCGTAGGACACTGGTCGGATGTGATCCGAACTGGACTAGGAATGTGACCGAGTAAACATTGGGCTTTAGGGTCTGTGCGAGGCCCAAGTGTTGAGCCTGCGACTAACGCCTATATAAAGTGGAGGTGCGGCACACTCATGTAGTTGATCGCTTCGGCGTTGTGCCTAGGGTTTGCATGTGTTGCGAATAGCCACCTCCACTCGCCGCCGACTGTGTGATCGGACCTAGCAGTCCACCGCACAGTGTTCCTCTTGCACGCGCGGATACCGTTAGAGGCGATGCACTTGTGCCGCTCCGGCAAACTTGTACGTGGGATCGGACGATCGGTTGTTCGAGGGAGATCGGACGAGGAGGAGACGATCCATGCGGATGCGCTGCCTCAACTCTACTTCCGCTGCACGGCACTGTACGTCTAGTGGTAACGAACTGTGATCCATCTCCCGTAGCATGTTCCTGTTGTTCTGCGTGTAGGAAAATTTTAATTTGCAGTTGACGCACCCTACCGTAGACCCGAACAGTTACTAATGCGCTTGTCCTTTAGTCCCGGTTCTTACATGAACCGGGACAGATGGGCCTCCACGTGGCCGCTGCGGCCAACCCAGGCACGGGGGCCTTTGGTCCCGGTTGGTGACACCAACCGGGACCAATAGGCATCCATGCGTCAGCAACTGGCTGGAGCTGAGGTTTTTTTCAAGGGCTGGTTTTGGGGTTTTGGGGGTTAATTTAGGTTGTTATTAGCTAGCTAATAGAGAGAAGTGTCCTCTCTTATATATCTCCGTGCTTGGTTTACCAATGCTACTGCTATGCCTAACGTTAACATGGCTTAGATTGAAGTGAAGGCAACATGTGGTGCATGTCGAAAGTAATACTAATCCTAACTTGATCAAGTTTGGATTGTACTATTTTCGACATGCACCGCATGCATGTTTCCTTCACTTCAATCCAATCCATATTCATTTCACCCACTCGCATCATGCATCATCATATATAATAACAAGTCCTGCTAATTAATCATCATCATACAGCTTCTACTCATTATTAATAACAAGTCATACGATCATCATCCTCATATAGTCATCGAACCAACCCTACTTAATTGTTATTAGCACATGATCATCATTATGAGGTATAAATACCCTCTTTAAGGTAAAATAGCATAAAACAGTATAGACCCTGACTCCCCATTATGGAGAATGGAGATCATCCTGTCTCCAATTCTTGCGCTTCGCTTCCTTTTGCTTCCAAGAACCTCCTTTCGACTATCCATACATTTTTACATTCTTCGATTGTCATGTCTCCACTTCTTTTAGAAATCCGGTGTGGAGAGTTGAGAATCGTAGGACGATCTGGTTGTATGTTCAAAAGATCAAGGCGACCGTGCGTATACATCAGAATGGCACACAATCATTCGGGATTATCTGTTGAAAAACATAGTAATAACTTCGTAGTTAGCAATGATGTACTAGTTTTAGAAGTATGCAAAAGATGCACGGATGTCGTAATAGTAAAAAATCTTGCCAGGGTATCTCCATGGTAGTTACCGTAGTTCAAAACGTGCACTAGTGGCACGTATTGACCATAATGTTGAGGAGTTCGATTATAGATATTGTAATTAATTCTCAAGATTATTACAAAATGCGATCAGATGATTTTTCTCCTTATAAGTTCATTCACAGCCATCGATGTAGTGGGTTTTGTCTACCATCTTCCGCACATTCTTTGAAGAATGAAAATAAGCTATCAATGGAAATAAGCTGTCAATTATTTTGAAATAAACAATATAAATTACTTAATAACTATGCTTGAGAAGCTCACATAGGGGGAGAATTGGAAGCGTATCAACAAGGACCTGCCCATATTGTCTTGCTCAGTTTCAGGATCACCAAGATCCATGGTGACAAGCATACGCTCATCAAAACCATACATCTTGCAAAGTGCTTCCCAATTTTTGCAACCAAAATGGGTTACACTCTTAGAATTGTTCAGCTTTACTTCAAAATCCACACCATGATGGGTCCTTAGGTGAATTTTCTTTTTTGCCATACTTTCATGGTCTTCAAAACCCATCCTCTCCAAGACATAGCTTCTTGCATAGCATGGGATAAGCTAGTCTAATTGGAAAAGATGAAAAGTACACGTTAAAATAGTTGAAGTCATGCTTAATTACGAAAAAAAATATTGTCGTCATTGCGTAACGTTTCAACATCGAAGGTCTCCTCGAGCTTAATGCTGAAGCGCCGATCTTCGTCCAGCTCAAGGAACCTGTCGCACATACCTCGGTCGTCGTGGCACCAATCACACTCCCCCGGGCGGTTTTCATCGTCCGAGTACGACATTTCCTATGTTCATAATTCAAATATTAAACTTTTACAATGAAATATATGTACTAAAAAACTCTCAGCTCTCATGTGGTGTACATATTCGACCGTCGGTGATGGTAGCTCCTCCTTTCATTCCCGAGTGCATTACTCCAAATTGTCTAGCACACGGGAATGAAAGAGAAGCTACCCCCATGACAACAGTCGGGATTCTTCGTCCTCTCATATA
>NC_041385.1:760644135-760645952 GCF_002162155.2 Triticum dicoccoides
ATGAAACTTGTACAATTAAATATATGTACCAAAAAACTCTCAGCACTCATGTGGTGTACATATTCGACCATAGGTGATGGTAGCTCCTCCTTTCATTCCCGAGTGCATTACACCAAATTGTCTAGCACACGGGAATGAAGGAGAAGCTACCCCCACGACAACAGTCAGGATTCTTCGTCCTCTCATATATATATATATATATATATATATATATATATATATATATATATATATATATATATATATATATATATATATATATATATATATATATATATGGTTGGAGACTCTCCCTCACTGATTCCTCTAGGTGGAGACTCGACAGACTTAAAGTCAACCCGAGCACTCATATTATAGGACTCATATATACTGACATGGAGATTTGGCTGGTCTCACCTCGAGGTCGGAGGAGAGTCGGTGACGGGGACGGCGGCGCGGATGAAGGAGGGGGATCCTAGATTTCTGCATAGTGCTCTCCAATTTTAGCATTCAAAGTAGGAGTACTTTTCCAATTTGAGCATTCAATAAGCAAAACCAAATCATAAAATAAAGTAGTATTCAAATTAGCATGCATTCAATTATAAGCAAAAGTACATCATCTCTTGTGTCCGTATATCGTCGAATATTATCACTAGTAATACTCCTCGAATACTATCATACATAGCATCGCTAATACAGCTAGAACCGTAGCACCCGATGGGTATCGTCGCGGGCGGTGGACACCTAAAGAGAAGTAACCATCACATGATCATAGCTCGAGTGAGATCCCTGAGGAACCTGCCAGGTATTGTCGAACCTGCCCTCCAACGCAACCATGTAGCGACGGACGTGCTCGTCCTCCTCGCTGACACGGTCACGTACCACCTCCGCGGTGTCCGGAAGCCTTGGCACCGTCACTGGCCCACGTGACCGCCACCAAACAAGGATCGGGTCAACAACGGGCTGGCTCCTCACCAACCTACGCCCCCCGGAAGGTAGCACCTCCCAATACCGGCCCGGCGGAGCCCAGTCCCGGACATGGCCCCTCTGATCAAGCCGGCCTCCTCCGCCGAGTCGATGACGAGGATGCGGGATAGGCATCGTCGACGTCGAATCGGGGATTAATTGCTTGAACTAAAAAAATAAACTAGTTTTATTAATTTTCTTGCTAAAAATAAACTACTTCTATATATAGTAAAATAAAGTAATTTTATTAAATCCACTAGTTCAACTACTAAGCACTTACTATAAATAAATAATGTAGTACTTACTAAAAATAAACTACTTCTATATTAAAATAAAGTAGTTTTATTAAATCAACTAGTTCAACTATATACTAAGCACTTACTATAAAAAAAATAAAGTAGTACTTACTAAAAATAAACTAGTTTAACTAGTTCTATTATTTTTCTCTCCTACTTTTTCTGCAAAATATGAACATATACATATAAATGACTTTGATCATACACAATTTTCATATACATACACAATATGAACATATATATACATAAATTGACAAAGAAAATTCTCTGAACAAAAAAATCATTAAAATTCTATGAACAAAATTACAACAGAAAAAAAATCATAAAATTAGAAAAATTCATATATATTCACTATTCTATGAATAGAAAAAAATTACAACAGAAAATTCTATGAACAAAATCTAACACAATATTCAACAGAAAAAGTTTCTATGAACAAAATTACAACAGAAAAAAATCATAAAAATTCTATGAAGAGAAAACATCTAACACAATATTCAATTAACTACACATCGAAACTACACATCTAAATTAATTACACATCTAATTAAATTAGCAAAATTCATATATATGAGC
>NC_041385.1:760645962-760662441 GCF_002162155.2 Triticum dicoccoides
ATATATATGGTTGGAGACTCTCCCTCACTAATTCCTCTATGACATTTGCAACCGTCGATTATGGTAGCTCCTCCTTTCATTCCCGAGTGCATTACACATTGTGTCTAGCACACGGGAACGAAGGACAAGCTACCCCCACGACAACAGTCAGGATTCTTCGTCCTCTCATATAGGTGGGGAATCGAAAAACTTAAAGTCAACCCGAGGACTCATATTATAGGACTCATATTGACATGGAGATTTGTCTGGTCTCACCTCGAGGTCGGAGGAGGGTCGGTGACGGGGACGACGGCACGGATGAAGGAGGGGGCTCCTAGATTTCTGCATAGTGCTCTCCAATTTTAGCATTCAAAGTAGGAGTACTTTTCCAATTTGAGCATTCAATAAGAAAAACCAAATCGTAAAATAAAGTAGTATTCAAATTAGCATGCATTCAATTATAAGCAAAAGTACATCATCTCTTGTGTCCGTACATCATCGAATATTATCACTAGTAATACTCCTTGAATACTATCATACATAGCATCGCTAATACAGCTAGAACCGTAGCGCCCGACGGGTATCGTCGCGGGAGATGGACACCAAAAGAGAAGGAACCATCACAGGATCATAGCTCCAGTGAGATCCCTGAAGAACCTGCCAGGTATTGTCAAACCTGCCCTCCAACGCAACCATGTAGCGACGGACGTGCTTGTCCTCCTCGCTGACACGGTGACGTACCACCTCCGCGGTGTCCAGAAGCCTCGGCACCATCACTGGCCCACGTGACCGCCACCAAACAAGGATCGGGTCAACAACAGGCTGGCTCCTCACCAACCTACGCCCCCGGAAGGTAGCACCTCCCAATACCAGCCCGGCGGAGCCCAGTCCCGGACATGGCCCCTCTGATCAAGCCGGCCTCCTCCGCCAAGTCGACGACAAGGATGCGGGATAGGCATCGTTGACGTCGATGCGGGATTAATTGCTTGAACTAATAAAATAAACTAGTTCTATTAATTTTCTTGCTAAAATAAAGTAGTTTTATTAAATCAACTAGTTCAACTACTAAGCACTTACTATAAATAAATAAAATAAAGTAGTTCTTACTAAAAATAAACTACTTCTACATATAGTAAAATTTAATAAAGTAGTTTTATTAATTAATCAACTAGTTCAACTACTAAGCACTTACTATGAATAAATAAAATAAAGTAGTTCTTACTAAAAATAAAATACTTATATATATAGTAAAATTTAATAAAGTAGTTTTATTAATTAATCAACTAGTTCAACTACTAAACACTTACTATAAATAAATAAAATAAAGTAGTTCTTACTAAAAATAAAGTACTTCTATATATAGTAAAATTTAAGAAAGTAGTTTAATTAAATCAACTAGTTCAACTACTAAGCACTAACCTAAAATCGATATCTACTAATAATTAACCTAAATAAAAAATTAATACATATATAAAAAGACATATATAAACAAAAAAATGCTATGAACATTATATTCATACATACATACCACATCCATACATATATATACATTATATATATATGAAAAAATTGCAATGAACAAAAAAATAATACAAATTATATGGAAAAAATGAACAGAGTCGTGGCGCAGCGACGGCTCACATCGGGCGACGGAGGGCGACGGCATGGGTGGCGAAGGCCGACGGCGACGCCGGCGGGCCGGGGGCGGAGGGCGACAGCGACGCTGACGGGCAACACATCTCGGGGGCGTGCGGGAGAGGGCGACGGCGATGGAGGCGGGGGGCGGAGGGCGACAGCGACGGGCGATGGCATGGGCTCGGGGGCACGGGCGACGACGACGGCGGCGTGGATCGAGCTCGCGGCGTCATCGGGCGAGGGGAAACTGCCGATGGAAATCTGAAAATTGGATAAGTGCTGGCTTATATAGCAGAGGCTTTGGTCCCGGTTTGTCTCACCAACCGGGACCAATGCCCCCTTTAGTCCCGGTTGGTGGCACCAACCGGGACCAAAGGCCTCTTTTCAGCAGCCCAAAGGGCGGGAAGCAGAGGGCTTTGGTCCCGGTTGGTGGCACCAACCGGGACTAAAGTGGGGGCATTGGTTCCAATTGGTGCCACCAACCAGGACCAAAGGGGTGCATTGGTTCCGGTTGGTGCCACCAACCGGGACTAAAGGCCTCGTGCCGGCGCAGTGCAGTGGGAAGTTTAGTCCCACCTTGCTAGCTGAGAGAGCTCAACACCTGTTTATAAGCTGCGTTGCAGCTCAGGTGTTGAGCTCCTCTCTAATATGCAGGCATTACTTGCCTACCCTTGTCACTGCCATGTTGGGCCTATTGGGCCTGCGGGCCTGCATCCTGGCCCATGTACAGACGGGTTTCTAGTCGTATGCAGGCTATGTGGCCCATTAGACGGCATTTGTTTTTATATTTTCTAGTATTTTTTTGTTTTTTGAATTATTTATTTTCTATTTGTTTTTTCTTTATTTTTTTAATTTTTTTTTCTTTTAGCTCAGAATAATTATGTACTTTTTGTTACTCCATTAGTTTCCAATTTTGAATAGTTTAAATTTTAATTATTTGAAATTTGTGTGAATCACTAGTTTGTGAATAACTTCACTATAAACATATATTTTGAGTGATTCTTTTTCCTGCTATTTAATATTTGTGTGTTTTATCATTATATTCAAAAACATATTTTGTTATTTTAGTTTCTATCAAAAAAATATTTCGAAGTATGGGAAAAACTGGATACACTTCGTGTACAAAATGGACAATCTCTTTCGAAGTATCAGGGTTTCATACGGAAACTCATCTGTTACACAGGGATTTCATTTTTTACAACTTATTTAAACTCCTGACTTTTTGTGTGTTCAAAATGCACCATTCAAAATCACATCATCAATTTTCAACCCTTTCTGACTTCATAGTTATTTTTCATGCATTTACTGATTATTTTGAGCTATAAGACCCTGAAATTGAAAAGTATTTCAAATGAACTCTGAAAAAATGGATGCACTTCATGTACAAAACAGACAATCTCTTTCAAAGTATCAGGATTTCATACGGAAACTTGTCTGTTACAATAGGCATTTCAAATGAACTATGAAAAGGTTGAAAGTTGGCATGGTATCATCATAATAGTTGTGGAGAAAGTCTTCACTTTTTCTTCGCTTGTGTCATTTCCTTATTGCGCCATTACCATGGATAATCTTCATCATTTATCAGGATGCTTGGGTCAGCCTTGACTTTGAAGGGAGGAATTTCATGAAACTTTTCATAATCTTCGGACATGTCTGTCTTGCCCTCCACTCCCAAGATGTCCCTTTTTCCTGATAGAACTATGTGGCGCTTTGGCTCATCGTATGATGTATTCGCTTCCTTATCATTTCTTTTTCTCGGTTTGGTAGACATGTCCTTCACATAGATAACCTGTGCCACATCATTGGCTAGGACGAACGGTTCGTCAGTGTACCCAAGATTGCTCAGATACACTGTTCTCATTCCATACTATGGGTCTACCTGTACCCCGCCTCCTAACAGATTGACCCATTTGCACTTAAACAAAGGGACCTTAAAATCATGTCGGTAGTCAAGTTCCCATATCTCTACCATGTAACCATAATATGTGTCCTTTTCCCTCTCGGTTGCTGCATCAAAGCGAACACCGCTGTTTTGGTTGGTGCTCTTTTGATCTTGGGCGATCGTGTAAAATGTATTCCCATTTATCTCGTATCCTTTGTAAGTCAATATAGTCGAAGATGGTCCCCTGGACAACGAGTACAGCTCAACACAAACAGTGTTCTCACCTCTGAGACGTGTTTCCAATCGACTGCTGAAAGTCCTGATGTGTTCACTTGTAATCCAGTCGTTGCACCGCTCCGGGTGTTTGGAGCGTAGACTGTTCTTGTGTTCATCGACATACGGGGTCACCAAGGTAGAGTTCATTAGTACTTTGTAGTGTGCTTGAGAACAAGAATATCTGTCCCTGCATATTACTGAGTCCCCTCCAAGCATGCATTTTCCAGTCAGTCTCCCCTCATACCGCGATTCAGGGAGACCTATCTTCTTAAGGCCAGGAATGAAGTCAACACAAAACCCAATGACATCCTCTGTTTGATGGCCCATGGAGATGCTTCCTTCTGGCCTAGCGCGGTTACGGACATATTTCTTTAGGACTCCCATGAACCTCTCAAAGGGGTACATATTGTGTAGAAATACGGGGCCCAAAATGACAATCTCGTCAACTAGATGAACTAGGACGTGCGTCATGATATTGAAGAAGGATGGTGGGAACACCAGCTCGAAACTAACAAGACATTGGACCACATCACTCCTTAGCCTTGGTATGATTTCTGGATCGATCACCTTCTGAGAGATTGCATTAAGGAATGCACATAGCTTCACAATGGCTAATCAGACGTTTTCCGGTAGAAGCCCTCTCAATGCAACCGGAAGCAGTTGCGTCATAATCACGTGGCAGTCATGAGACTTTAGGTTTTGGAACTTTTTCTCTTCCATATTTATTATTCCCTTTATATTCGACAAGAAGCCAGTCGGGACCTTCATACTAAGCAGGCATTCAAAGAAGATTTCCTTCTCTTCTTTGGTAAGAGCGTAGCTGGCAGGACCTTCATACTGCTTTGGAGGCATGCCGTCTTTTTCATGCAAACATTGCAGGTCCTCCCGTGCCTCAGCTGTATCTTTTGTTTTCCCATACATGCCCAAGAAGCCTAGCAGGTTCACGCAAAGGTTCTTCGTCACGTGCATCATGTCAATCGAAGAGCGGACCTCTAGGTCTTTCTAGTAGGGTAGGTCCCAAAAAATAGACTTCTTATTCCACATGGGTGTGTGTCCCCCAGCGTCACTCAGAACAGCTAGTCCGCCGGGACCCTTTCCAAAGATTACGTGTAAATCATTGACCATAGCAAGTATGTGATCACCGGTACGCATGGCGGGCTTCTTCCGGTGATCTGCCTCGCCTTTGAAATGCTTGCCTTTCTTTCAACATTGATGGTTGGTCGGAAGAAATCGATGATGGCCCAAGTACACATTCTTCCTGCATTTGTCCAGGTATATACTTTTGGTGTCAGCTAAACAGTGCGTGCATGCGTGGTATCCCTTGTTTGTTTGTCCTGAAAGGTTACTGAGAGCGGGCCAATCATTGATGGTTACAAACAGCAACGCGTGCAGGTCAAATTCCTCCTGTTTGTGCTCATCCCACACACATACACCATTTCCATTCCACAGCTGTAAAAGTTCTTCAACTAATGGCCTTAGGTACACATCAATGTCGTTGCCGGGTTGCTTAGGGCCTTGCATGAGAACTAGCATCATAATGAACTTCCACTTCATGCACATCCAGGGAAGAAGGTTGTACATACATAGAGTCATGGGCCAGGTGCTGTGATTGCTGCTCTGCTCCCCGAAAGGATAAATGCCATCCGCGGTTAAACCAAACCATACGTTCCTTGGGTGACATGCAAACTCAGCCCAGTACTCTCTCTCGATTTTCCTCCACTACGACCTGTTAGCGGGTGCTCTCAACTTCCCATCTTTCTTACGGTCCTCACTGCGCCATCGCATTAACTTGTCATTCTCTTTGTTTCTGAACAGTCGTTTCAACCATGGTATTATAGGAGCATACCAGATCACCTTCGTCGGAACCCTCTTCCCGCGGGGCTCGCCGTCAACATCACCAGGGTCATCTCGTCTGATCTTATACCGCAATGCAACGCATACCGAGCATGCGTTAAAATCCTTGTATACACCGCGGTAGAGGCTGTAGTCATTAGGGCATGCATGTATCTTCTGCACCTCCAATCCTAGAGGGCATACAACCTTCTTTGTTGTGTATGTACTGTTGGGCAATTCGTTATCCTTTGGAAGCTTCTTCTTCAATATTTTCAATAGCTTCTCAAATCCTTTGTCAGGCACACCATTCTCTACCTTCCACTGCAGCAATTCTAGTACGGTACCCAATTTTGTGTTGCCATCTTCGCAATTGGGGTACAACCCTTTTTTGTGATCATCTAACATGCGATCGAACTTCAGCTTCTCCTTTTGACTTTCGAATTGCATCTTTGCACCGCGGTAGAGGATGTAGTCATTAGGGTATGCATGTATCTTCTGCACCTCCAATCCTAGAGGGCATACAACCTTCTTTGTTGCGTATGTACTGTTGGGCAATTCATTATCCTTTGGAAGCTTCAATATTTTCAGTAGCTTCTCAAATCCTTTGTCAGGCACAGCATTCTCTACCTTCCACTGCAGCAATTCCAGTATAGTACCCAACTTTGTGTTGCCATCTTCGCAATTGGGGTACAACCCTTTTTTGTGATCGTCTAACATGCGATCGAACTTCAGCTTCTCCTCTTTCGCATTGCATCTTTGCATCGATAATGACCTGGTGGAGATCATCATCATCGGGCACATCGTCTGGTTCCTCTTGATCTTCGGTAGCTTCCCCCGTTGCAGCATCGTCGGGCACATCGTCTGGTTCCTCTTGATCTTCAGCAGCTCCCCCCGTTGCAGCATCACCGTATTCAGGGGGCACATAGTTGTCATTGTCCTCTTCTTCTTCGCCGTCTTCCATCATGACCCCTATTTCTTCGTGCCTCGTCCAAACATTATAGTGTGGCATGAAACCCTTGTAAAGCAGGTGGGTGTGAAGGATTTTCCGGTC
Source organism: Triticum dicoccoides (assembly GCF_002162155.2). NCBI lineage: Eukaryota > Viridiplantae > Streptophyta > Magnoliopsida > Poales > Poaceae > Triticum > Triticum dicoccoides. The sequence goes on from NC_041385.1 coordinate 760,652,619, forward strand.
AGAGTAAGACTTCGTATTCCCACATTTAGGGCATGGACAACACATAAAACCATTCTGCTTGTTTGCCTCAGCCACTTCGAGAAACTTATGCACGCCCTTAATGTACTCGGAGGTGTGTCTATCACCATACATCCATTGCCGGTTCATCTGCGTGCATTATATATAATTATGTGTGTCAAAAGTAAGAAAATCAGACAAGTATCTGTCTAGAGTAAGAAAATTAGACAAGTCTCTATCTAAAGTAAGAAAATCAGAAAGAAGATAAGAACAAGAGGCTTACCATGGTGGTGCCGGCGACGAGATCGGCATGGGCGATCAACAGCGGTGAAAACGGGGACGGGGCGTGACGGACCGCTAAATCTAGACAAATCTCGGGAAAAATGGAGCTCCAAGGTCGAGCTTCGAGAGGAGAAAGCTTAACTATTGTGGCTCGGGCATTTCATCGAACACCTCATGTGCATAGGAGGTGAGCTAGAGCACCCAAATGCCCTCCCCTCGCCGGCTAGAAAAAATAGAGTGCTCTACCGTGGTGATGGGTATATATAGGCAACTTATTTGTCCCGGTTTGTGGCATGAACCGGGACTAAATCCCCCCTTCTATACCGGTTCGTGGCACGAACCGGTACCAATGGCTGTGGGCCAGGAGCATGGACCATTGGTCCCGGTTCGTGCCTAGAACCGGGACAAATGGATCCAGACGAACCGGGACCAAAGCCCACCAAGCCCCGGCCGGCCCCCTAGGCTCATGAACCGGGTCTAATGCCCCCCATTGGTCCCGGTTCGTGAAGAACCAGGACTAATGGGTTGGCCAGGCCCGAACCAAAGCCATGTTTTCTACTAGTGATCTATCCTTCCTGGTGCTAATCATCTCCCATTGCTCATCTCGGCTCCCACAAATCTGGTAGATAGTATCCTTGAGATCCTTGTGGTAAACTTCTCCAATGCGTCCCATGGCGATGTGAGCTACCATGCTCTTTCCTAGACTCCAGGTTGGTTCATCGAATGAAAAATTTATGGGCTCAGTGACTGGCATGAACGTCCTTCCTAGAATTTGAACTTGAATCATCCAACGCTCCTCTTATGGCATAGTGGCAATGTAGGTCCCGGTGAAGCTTGGTATTCCTATGCTCAGGTACCTAGTGACTTCCTTCAGGTGTTGTCCAAAAGGTGTATCTTCATCCGGTTGCGCGAACTTGTTCCTTGCATCCACCATCCTATAGAGTAAAAAAGGCAGAGGAGTCAGAAATGAGAAGAGAGTAGTGATCTAGGGCTGTAACTTAGTGGTCGTGTCTTACAGTCAGCGTGTGCTCTGATACCATATTGTAGCAACCAGACCTCAAACAGTCTGATCTCTGTGCATCGGTGTCATCCCTGGATCGGTAATGCTGACACGAACAATACTTGAAGGATTTATAACAGAGTAGCAATCACACACTTATTACATCGAATGTCTCAAGAGAGAACTTAATACAATAATATGGCTTAAGGCCATCTAATAATGATAACAACAAAAGGCTTGGAAGATAAACTGAGTCCATCAACTCCAACGGCATCACTGAGTGATAGATCACGACCTAAGGCACCTTACTCGTCGTCTAAAAAGTATGCACATGAACGTTGCAGCCCGAAAACTGGTCAGCACATGGAATATGCTGGGAATGTAACACACAGAGTAATGAACAGATAATTGCTATCACTACATGCAATATGGCTGGTGGAAAGATCTATGGTTATAGTTCTGCATAAAGCCAATTTTCCCCTACAACAAAGGAATAAGTTTTATTTAACTATCATGGTGGTTGTTAAACATTGAGAAGGTTCACCCAACTCAATCCCAATTAAGCATCATCATTAAACCCAAACAAATTGTATTTAAGAGTGATGAGATCAACATGATAATCCAAGAACCAGATATTCAGGATGTCCATAACCGGGGACACGGCTAACCATGATTAGTTTGTACACTCTACAGAGGTCTGTGCACTTTTCCCCACAAGACTCGATCTCCTCCGTTGGATTTATCACACTACATGGTGTTTGAGAAATGGATGAACGAGACACAGTCTTTCGGAAGTATTAACTCCTTACTCAGGGTAGACAGCACCAACCTACATCCCCTACATCTGCTAGTCTACCACTGAAGAAGGTCACACAACTTACTCAACTGTGCAAGAGCCCATAATAGCTTGTGGCTGCACACAGAAGTTTCTAGCATGAATATTCTCATGATCCCTTTGAGCCTGGGTGGCGGTCCATAGGATAATCACACGGTAAACCCCGGGATATCCAAAAATACAGGCAACACTGGGTTCCCCAGGTGCCTCAATCCACCCAGATGTGTTTAAAGTTGCCACCTTAAGTTAACCATTAATTAACAATACTCACATCTGTCATGGATACACTCACTCAATCCACATCTACTAGCATAGCATAGCAATATAAGCAGTACGTAGAAATAACTCCCAAAGCTTTGATAATAAACAGGTGAATAGGTACTACCTCATCTACTTCCCAAACCCACATATTAATCATATCCTAATCATGCACTGTTTGAGGATTGATCTAATGCAAAAAAAACTGGGTAGTAAAGAGGTATGATCAAAGTGTTACTTGCCTTGCTGATGATCCGTGAAACCTAGAGACCCGTAGTAGCACGCTTCGCACTCCGGATACTCTATCGCAAACAAACAAGCATACAATAAGCAAACAACTAGAGCACGGGTAAAACTCGAATAAGACATCTAACCAAAAAGTTCAACTTAAGAACTTCGGTTTGCAAAAAGAATCAAATCAAACGAAGCAACGAAACTCAAATGGCAAAAGAAACAAGATCCGACTACTAATCTGGACTTAGGTCAAATTTTACAGTACCAAAATCTTGTTCAAGTCGTCTAAACAGAAAGAGGGCTTTGAGACGAAACTTTAGGCGCTTGAATCGCCTGATTCCGACAAACGAGTGAAAAGATAAACTAAAACTAAGATTTGGGCTGAAATCACGATCGAAAATAATCGCGAAAAAACCCTGGAAAAAGAAAAACTGACGAACAGGCTAACGAACGAACGTTCGCTGTCTGCGGCTAAATGGTGAAAACCGTCCGTTAAAACGAATGAACGAATGGGCGTTCGATAAATAACTAAACCGTAAAAAAACTAAACCCGATATATATAAAAAAACCTAGGGTTTGTGGAAAAAACCAAAACGGTTTTCTCATGAAAACCGGCGGCGGCGGTTGACTACCTCGGTGAGGCTCCGACGAGGCACGGCGGCTCCGGCGGGGCAGGGCGACGTTGGCAGTAGTGGCGCGGTGCGGCGCGAGCGGGTGGCGGCGGCTGCTGCTGCAGCTATTGCGGCTGTGGCTGCGGGGCGGGGTGGGTCGAGACGGCGGGGTCATGCGGCATATAAAAGGAGGGGGCATCTCGGCTTGGGGAGGGGGCCAGGGCGGCGGCAGCATGGCGCTCCCGAACTCCGGCGTAGTCCGGCTCGGCCACAGGGCGGGGCGCGAGCAAAGGCGGCGGCGGCTAGGCCGGCTGGGCCTTCGGCCCGGTCGGTCTGAATCGAAACTTTTAATAAAAACTAATTCCGCCAAAACTAAAATAAATCCTAGAAAATAAAAATAAAAATCTAAAAATGCCAGCACATATTTTCATTGTCTAAATAAAATATTTAGAACGAGATGAACATTTTCTTGGCCCTAAAATGCAATTTTGAAAAACGTGCAGTTTTTCTAATTCAAAAAACCTACAATAAACTCCAAATAAAATACTAATTTGATTTTAATATTAAATCTCCAATATTTCTTTGTTTTGGGAAAGTCATTTTATCCCCTCTCTTTTATTTTTATAGTAGAAATATTTGAAGAGAAAATAATTAAAATCAAGTGATCCTCTTTTCAAAATTTGAGAAACTCAAATATGAAAATAACAAAATCCCCAACTCTCCCGCGGGTCCTTGAGTTGCGTAGAATTTCTAGGATCAAGCCAAAATGCAATAAAATATGATATGCGATAATGTATAACATGCCAAATTGAAAATTTGGGATGTTACAAACCTACCCCCCTTAAGATGAATCTCGCCCTCGAGATTCTAGTTGGCTAGAAAATAGGTGAGGGTGGTCCTTCTGTAGGTCTTCCCCTCGCTCCCAGGTTGCTTCATCTTAGGTATGGTGGTGCCACTGAACTTTGTAGAATCTGATAACTTTGTTGCGCGTGACTCGGCTGGTAAACTCGAGAATCTTCACTGGTTTCTCCTTGTAGGTCAAATCGCTATCAAACTTAATCGTTTCCAGTGGCACTGTATCTCTCAGAGGAATATCCGCCATCTCTGCGTGTCACTTCTTCAACTGAGAATCATGGAACACGTCGTGAACTCCTGACAATCCTTCGGGCATCTCCAACTTGTAAGCAACTTCTCCCATAGGTTCCAAAACTTTGTATGGTCCCACAAAACGTGGTGCTAATTTTCCCTTGACTCCAAAACGCTTAACTCCTCGAAGTGGGGACACCGTAGATAAACTCTGTCTCCGACTTCGTAAACCGTCTCTTGCGTTTAGAATCGGCATAGCTCTTTTGCTTGGACTGAGCTACTTTGAGTCTATCGTGGATCAACTTAACCTTCTCTTCAGACTCTTTAATCAAATATGGTCCAAACAACTGACGGTCTCCAACTTCATCCCACAACAACGGGGTCCTGCACCTCCTTTCGTACAAGGCTTCGAAAGGGGCCATCTTCAAACTGGCTTGATAACAGTTATTGTAGGATAACTCTACATATGGCAAATTGTCGTCCCAGCTAGATCCATAGTCTAGCGCACAAGCTGTCAACATGTCCTCTAGAATCTAATTTACTCTCTTAGTCTGTCCATCTGTCTGCAGGTGGAAGGCTATGCTGAACTCTAGCATGGTACCCAAAGTCTCATACAACGGATTCCAGAACTTTGTGGTAAACTGGGTTCCTCTATCTGATACAATGATCCTCAGAACTCGATGCAGACATACGATCCTGGTCATATATATCTTTGCCAACTTAGCACTAGTGTAAGTGGCCTTCACTGGATTGATGAAATGAGCTACCTTCGTCAATCGATCGACTACAACCCATATCGAGTCATAGCCTGAACGAGTCCTGGGCAATCCCGTGATAAAATCCATGCCTAGCTTATCCCACTTCCATTCGGGTATCGGCAACGGCTGCAACAATCCTGCTGGCTTCCGATGCTCTGCCTTCACTCTCTAACAAACATCACAAATTGCTACATACTCAGCAATATCCTTCTTCATACCAGTCCACTAGAAACTGTCCCTCAAATCCAAATACATCTTGGTGTTTCCTGGATGAATCGAGTATGGCGAGTCATGGGCCTCTTGCAAAATCAGCTTCCTGATCTCCGGATCATTGGGCACATAAACACAGTCCTCAAACCATTGGGTATCGTGTTCGTCCTCACAAAATCCCTTAGCTTTTCCTTTGCTCATTCTTTCCTTTATCTTGACAATTTCCTTGTCCGTCTTCTGAGCTTCTCTGATCTTAGCCATCAAAGTAGACTCAACTTCCAATGCTGCTGCATAGCCTCTTGGAACTATTTCCAAACATAGCTCTCGAAGATCCTTTGCTAACTCCTTGGGTAACTCTCCGGTTATGAGTGTATTGACGTGGCTCTTACGACTCAACGCATCGGCTATGATGTTAGCCTTCTCGGGGTGATAATGCAGCTTCATATCATAATCTTTGATGAGTTCCAACCATCTCCGTTGCCTGAGATTCAGCTCCTTCTGCGTGAAGATATACTTCAAACTCTTGTGATCCATGTACACCTCACAGTGATTTCCGATGAGAAAATGTCTCCACATCTTCAAAGCATGCACTAGGGCTGCTAACTCCAAATCGTGTGTAGCATAATTTAGCTCATGGGGTTTAAGCTGTCGTGAGGCATATGAGACAACTCTTCCATCCTGCATAAGCACTACTACAAGTCCTCGACGATAAGCGTCGCAATACACCTGATAATCCTTGCGTTGATCTGGAAGAATCAACACGGGAGCTGTGACCAAGCATTTCTTCAACTCCTGAAAACTGGCCTCACATTCCTCAGTCCAATGGAACTTGGTATCCTTCTTCAACAACTCCATCATGGGCTTTGCAATCTTGGAGAAATTTTCATTGAACCTCCTGTAGTATCTTGCGAGTCCAAGAAAACTTCGGATTTCTCCAACTGTCATGGGTGCTTCCCAATTTGTCACAGTGATAACCTTGGTGGGGTCTACTGCTATTCCTTCTCCGTATATACCATGTCCGAGGAATCCAACTTCCTTGAACAAAAATTCACACTTGCTGAACTTGGCATATAGCTCATGTTCTCTGAGCTTCCCAAGTACCAAAAGCAAATGTTCCTTATGTTCTTCTTCATTCTTCAAGTAGACAAATATGTCATCAATGAACACCACGACGAACTTGTCCAAAAACTCCATAAATGCCGTGTTCATCAGGTTCATGAAATAGGAAGGTGCGTTAGTGAGACCAAATGACATAATGGTATACTCATATAGCCCGTACCTTGTGGTAAGCTGTCTTAGGTATATCCCGCTCACGAATCTTCAGCTGGTGATATCTGATGTCAACTACACAACCTTCTTCTTGTAGATGTTGTTGGGCCTGCAAGTGCACAGGTTTGTAGGACAGTAGCAAATTTCCCTCAAGTGAATGACCTAAGGTTTATCAATCCGTAGGAGGCGTAGGATGAAGATAGTCTCTCTCAAACAACCCTGCAACCAAACAACAAAGAGTCTCTTGTGTCCCCAACACACCCAATACAATGGTAAATTATATAGGTGCACTAGTTCGGCGAAGAGATGGTGATACAAGTGCAAAATAGATAGTAGAAAAAGGTATTTGTAATCTGAAATAATAAAAACAGCAAGGTAGCGAGCGATAAAAGTGAGCGTAAACGGTATTGCAATGATAGGAAACAAGGCCTAGGCTTCATACTTTCACTAGTGCAAGTTGTCTCAACAATAATAACATAGATAGATCATATAATAATCCCTCAACATGCAACAAAGAGTCACTCCAAAGACACTAATAGCGGAGAACAAACGAAGAGATCATGGTAGGGTACGAAACCACCTCAAAGTTATTCTTTCGGATCAATCTATTCAAGAGTTCGTACTAGAACAACACCTTAAGACACAAATCAACCAAAACCCTAATGTCACCTAGATACTCCATTGTCACCTCAAGTATCCGTGGGCATGATTATACGATATGCATCACACAATCTCAGATTCATCTATTCAACCAACACAAAGTACTTCAAAGAGTGCCCCAAAGTCTCTACCGGAGAGTCAAGAACGTGTGCCAACCCCTATGCATAGGTTCATGGGTGGAACCCGCAAGTTGGTCACCAAAACATACATCAAGAGGCACATGATATCCCATTGTCACCACAGATAAGCACGGCAAGACATACATCAAGTGTTCTCATAAAAGACTCAATCCGATAAGATAACTTCAAAGGGGAAAACTCAATTCATCACAAGAGAGTAGAGGGGGAGAAACATCATAAGATCCAACTACAATAGCAAAGCTTGGGATACATCAAGATCGTGCCATAGAGGGAACATGTAACACCCCGGATACAACTTTCCATATTCGTAACTCCAACTCTTGCCTTTTTCCGGAGATGCGATATGATATTTCCTTCGTGGTTGGGTTTTTGTCTTTTGTTTTGCTTTTTGTTCATGCCATGCATCTCATCTCATGGCATCATGTGCATCGCATCCATATGTTTTCATAAAACCCGCATCCACTTGTAGTTGCCGCGTCACCCCTTGCTTTCGTTGACCGTTCTGAGACCAACCGTGTTTGCGTTTCCCTCTTGTCAAACCACCTAACCTCTCTGCACAACCACCGACCCCCTCTTGCGTGTGTCTGAAAACTTCCCTATACCCGACCCGGGCTATCGTGACCGATGAGTTCGGATCATCCCCAAACATCTATAAAACATCCCCGTTTTCTTATTTAGACCCCCTACCTATTTATTTCTTGACCATCCGATTGTGATCGAAGGGACGAGATAGCCCCTACCCAAAAATCCACTCGCTATATAAAGTAGACCAACCCTATTCTTTAGGAGGCTTGTCCCATCAGTCCAATCCCGCCACCGCCGCCCGGTCTCGATCCACCTTGGGATCCCCTTCTCCTCGTTTTCCTCCACCCACCAACAGGAGCCCGAGCTCCTTCTCTGCGACCCCGAGCATAGTCGAGCCCTGCTTCCGCTACGCGCGCTCCCTCCTGTTCGTTCAGATCGAGCAGCAACGTCTCACTCATCCCGAGCGTTGACCGCGACCCGCGCCAGCCACAGCGCCTCAAGGCCCAGCTCGCCCGGCCTAGTGGCCCTCTGGTGAGCGCCCAAGCGCTATCCTGCGCCCCCTGCGCACTATTGTTTCATGCGTTGGCCCGTGTGGTTCGGTTTCGGCCTGTTTAGGTTTTTTTCCTGTTCAATGAATTTCCTTTTATCCAGTGAGTTAACAGATTTGCAGAAAACCCCTCATACTTCATGCATTCAATACTCCACAACTGTGCATCATATGTAAATAATTTTAATATGTAAAATGCTTAGATTTTCATCTAGTTTCGTAATCTGCGACTTTCATCCATGTTTAATATGTTTAACTTGCTGTTTATTTAATTTTGCTCAAATTCCATGTTAAAATGATTTATTTCATAACTAAATAACCGTAGCTCCGAATTTAATAAACTTTATATGTAAATGGGGTGGAAAAATGCCTAGTTTAACATGGTGCAATCATCTTGCATGTTTAAAAACTCTAAAATATGGTTTAGGGCAGAACAGTACCAAATTCGAATATTGCTCATGAGGATTTTCCGGAATTGTTGTTTGTTACTTCCGGCCTCATTTAAACTTGCCTAGATAGGTAGTTTCATTATGTTTCACCTCTTGCCATGTTTAACAAAATTTAATATTGTTGTGTGCCTAAACGAGAGTGAACTAAATAACTCGATGTGGTGTTTCGTCAATATGCAACTCATTGCATATTGAGCTCCGCTTAAATTGTAGTGTTGTTTGTTGCACTTTGCCATGCCATGCCTCATTAAACCGGACATGCATCATACTTGGTTGTGCATCATGCCATGATTATGCTTGTGTGTTTATCATGTTGTTTGCTTCTTTCCGGTTTGCTTCTATCGTTAGCTTCGGTTTCGTTCTGGAGTTTTGAGGATTCGTTCGACTACGTCCGTTCATCTTCTTCATGGACTCATTCTTATTCCTAGCGGGATTTCAGGCAAGATGGCCGCTACCATGGATCTCACTACTATCATTGCTATGATAGTTGCTTCGTTCTATCGCTTTGCTGCGCTACCTGTCATTTGCTCTTCAAGCCTCCCAATTGCCATGTCAGCCTCTAACCTTTTCACCCTTCCTAGCAAACCATTGCTTGGATATGTTACCGCTTTGCTCAGCCCTCTTATAGAGTTGCTAGTTGCAGGTGAAGTTGAAGATTGCTCCATGGTGGACAGGATTATGTTGGGATATCACAATATCTCTTATATTATTAATGCATCTATATACTTGGTAAAGGGTGGAAGACTCGACCTTATGCCTGGTGTTCTGTTCCACTCTTGCCGCCCTAGTTTCCGTCATACCGGTGTTATGTTCCCGGATTTTGCGTTCCTTACGCGGTTGGGTGATTTATGGGACCCCCTTGACAGTTTGCTTTGAATAAAACTCCTCCAGCAAGGCCCGACCTTGGTTTTACCATTTGCCTCACCTAGCCCTTTTTCCCTTGGGTTTCTGGAGCCCGAGGT